>NC_135493.1:79498238-79747835 GCF_052094955.1 Ictidomys tridecemlineatus
TTTTAGGGTAAGGTTTATGTTTAGGATAGTGTTATGATTAGGGTTAAGGTTAGGGTTAGGGTTCATGTTAGGATTGGGCTTTGTTGTAGGTTTAGAGTTATGTTTAGGTTTTGGGTTAGGTTTAGGGATAAGGATAGGGTTAGTTTTAGGATTTGGGTTAGGATTATGGTTTGGTTTAGGGTTAGGGTAAGGTTATGGTTAGGGTTAGGGTTTGGGTGTGTGTTAGGGTTAGGGTTAGGTTTAGGGTTGGATTAGGTTTAGTGTTAGGGTTAGCGTAAGAGTAGGGTTAGTTTTAGCGTTAAGGGTAGGATTAGGGTTTGTGTTAGGGTTACGGATAGGGTTAATGTTATATTTAGCATTAGGGTTAGGGTTAGGTTTAGTGATAGGGTTAGGGTTGGGATTTGGGTTAGTGTTATGTTTAGCGTAAGTGTTAGGTTTAGAGTAACATAAGGGTTAGGGTTGGGCTTAGATTTGGATTTGGTTTATCGTTTGGATTAGGGTTTGAGTTCAGATTAGGGATTGGGTTAGGAATAGGGATATGGTTAGGGTTAGGGTTAGTGTTAGGGATAAGTTTGGGGATACGGTTCATGCTAGAATTAGAGTTATGGTTAGGATTACTCTTTGGGTTATGGTTAGAGATAGTTTTAGGGTTATTGTTAGGTTTAGGTTTAGTGTTAGTGGTAGGGTTAGTGTTAGTGTTAGGTTAGGGTCAGGTTTATGGTTTATTTAGGTTTACGGTTAGGGTTATTGTTAGTGATAGGTTAGGGCTAGGGTTAAGGTAAGGTTGAGGTTTAGGGTTAGGGTTAGTGTTAGAGTTAGGTTTAGGTTTACGTTTGGGTTTAGGGTTAGGGTTAGTTTTAGGGTTAGGGTTAGGGTGAGAGTTCCCATTAGTGTTAGGGTTAGGGTTGGGTTAGATTTAGGGTTAGTGTTAGGGTTAGTATTAATGTTTTGGTTAGGTTTAGTATTAGGTTTTGTGTTAGGGTTAGGGTTAGTGTTAGGTTTAGGGTGAGTGGTCCTGTTAGAGTTAGGGTTAGGGTTAGTTTAGGGTTAGTGTTAGAGTTAGTATTAGTGTTTTGGTTAAGTTTAGGGTTAGGGTTAGTGTTAGGGTTAGGTTTAGGTTTAGGGTTATATTTAGTGTTAGGGTCAGTGTTAGGGTTAGTGTTATGGTTAAAATTGTTGTTAGGGTTAAGTTTAATGTTTGGGTTAGGGTTAGTGTTATCTTTATTGTTAGGGTTAGGATAAGGCTTAGGGTTAGTGTCAGGGTGAGGTTTAGGTTTAGGGTTAAGATTAGGGTTGTTGTTAGGGTTAGTGTTAGGGTTAGTTTATGGTTTGTGTTTAGTTTAGGGTTAATGTTATGGTTATGGTTAGAGTCAGTGCTACAAAGAGGGTTAGTGTTAGGGTTGTTTTCAGGTTAGGTTAGGGTTAGGTTTTGTGTTATGGATAAGGTTAGGGTTAGTGTTAGGTTTAGGTTTAGGGTGAGGGTTATACTTAGGGTTAAAGTTAGTGTTAGTGTTAGATTAGCGTTAGGGTTAGGTTTAGGTTTAGGTTTAGGTTTAGTAATAGGTTAAATGTTAGTGTTAGGGTTATGGTTAGGGTTAGGTTAGGGACAGAGTTAGATTTAGGGTTCATGTTAGGTTTAGGGTTAGTGTTAGGGTTAGTGTTAAAGTTATGTTTAGGGTTAGGGTTAGCGTTAGTGTTTGGGTTTGGGTTACAGTTAGTTTCAGGGTTAGTTTCAGAGTGTGAATTAGGGTTAGAATCAGGTTTAGCGTAAGGGTTAGGGAGAGGGTTAGGGTTAGGGTTCAGGTGAGGGTTAGGGTTAGGGTTAGGTAAGGGTTAGGGTTAGGGTTAGGTTAAGTGTATGGTTATGGTTTGGGTTAGGGTTTGTGTTATAGTTAGTGTTAGGGTTAGAGTTAGGGTACATTATGATTAGGGTTAGGATTTGGGTTAGGGTTAGGGTTATGTTTAGGTAAGGGTTAGATTTATGGTTAGAGTTATGGTTAGGAATAGGGTAGTTTTAAAGTGAGCGTTAGGGCTAGTCTTATGGTTAGTTTCAGCATTAGGATTAGTTTTGGCGTTAGGGTTATCATTGTGATAGGGTTAGCATTCAGTTAGGGTTTGTGTTATGGTTAGGGTTAGGCATAGTTTTATGGTTAGTATTAGGGTGAGTCTTAGGGTTACAGTTAGGGTTAGGGTTAGTGGTACGTATAGGTTTAGGGTTAGTTTAGGGTTAGAATATACTTAAGGTTAAGGTTAGTGTTAGGTTTAGGGATAGGGTTATGTTAAGTATTAGTATAGGGTTATGGAGGGGGAAAGGGTTAGTGTTAAGAATTGAGTTTGAATTAGTGTTAATGTTAGAGATAGAGTTAGGGGTAGGGTACTTTAAGGGTTAGGGTTAGGGTTAGGGTAAGATTAGTTTAAAGTTGTGGATTGGGTTAGGGTTTTTGTTAGGGTTAGGATAGTGTTACATTAGAGTTAGGGTTAGGGTTAGTGTTAGGGCTAGGGTTAGTCTTAGAATTAGGTTTGGAGTTAGGGTTAGTGTTGGGGTTTGAGTTAGTGTATGTTAGGATTAGCATTAGGGTTACTTTAGGCTTAAGTTTAGGGTTTGGTTTAGAGTTAGTGTTGGGGTAATGTTGGGATTAGGCTTAAGGATATGTTTAGTGTTAGGTTTATGGTTAGTTTTAGAGTCAGAGTTAGGTTTAGGTTACTGTTAGGAATAATTTTAGTGTGAAGTTTAGTGTTAGAGTTAGGGTAAGGATTAGGGTTCATGTTAGGGTTAGGGTTAGTGTTAGTGTTAGGTTTAGGGTTAATGTTATTTTTAGTGTTAGTGTTACATTTAAGGTTATAGCTAGGTTTAGGATTAGTGTTTGGGTTAGTGTTAGAGTTAGGTTTAGAGATAATGTTAGAATTAGGGTTAGGGTTAGTGTTAATGTTAGGGTTAGGGTTAAGGTGAGGCTTAGGATTAGTGTTAGGGTAAGGTTAGTGTTAGTTTTAGTGTTAGGGTTAGGTTTAGGATTAGTGTTTGTGTTAGGGTTAGTGTTAGGATTAAATTAGTGTTAGGGTTAGGGTTAGAATTTGTTTTAGGGTTAGCGTTTGGGTTAGGTTTAGGGTTAAAGTTAGGGTAAGTGTTCGGGTTAGGGTTAGGGTTAGGATTAGCATTAGTGTTTGGTTTAGGGTTATAGTTAGGTTTAGGGTTAATGTTAGTGTTAGGGTTAGGGTTAGTGTTGGGTTAGAGTTAGGGTTTGGGTTTGTGTTTGGGTTAGGTTTAGGTTTAGAATTAGGGTTATTGTTAGTGTTTAGGTTAAATTTAGTGATAGGTTAGGTGTTAGGGTTAGAGTAACTTTGAGGCTTAGTATTATCGTTAAGTTTAGGGGTTAGGTATTTTTACCTTTAGGGTTAGGATTAGGGTAGGGTTTGTGTTAGAGATAGGGTTACGGTTAGTGTTAGGGATAGGGTAAGTTTTTGGTTAGTGTTAGGTTTTGGTTAGGGTAATTTTTGGTTAAGGTTATGGCTAGGGTTATGATTAGGATTTGTGTTAATGTTAGGGTTATGGTTAGGGTTGTGGTTAGAAATTTCATTAGGGTTAGGGTTAGGTTTAGTGTTAGTTTTAGGGTTAGGTTTAATATAAGGTTTAGGGTTAGAACTAGGATTAGAGTAAGTTTTTAGTTTAGGGTTAGGGTTATAATTACAATTAGTGTTAGTGTTAGTGTTAGGGTTAGGGTCAGTGTTAGGTTTAGTGTAAGGGTTTTTGTTGGGTTTATGGTTAGTTTTATACTTTGGGTTATAATAAGGGTTAGGACTAGAGTTAGAGTTAGGTTAGGATTAGGGTTAGGATTAGGGTTAATGTTAGGGTTAGATTTAGGATTAGTGTTTGTGTTAGGGTTAGTATTAGGGTGAAATTAGGGTGAGGGTAGGGTTAGAATTCGTGTTAGGTTTAGCATTTGGGTTAGGTTTAGGTTTAGGGTTAAAGTTAGGGTTAATGTTAGGGTTAGGGTTAGGTTTAGGATTAGCATTAGTGTTTGGTTTAGGGTTACAGTTAGGGTTAGCTATAGGGTTTGGATTAGCCTTAGGTTTACTGTTAGGGTTAGTGTTAGACTTAGGGTTAGGGTTAGGTTTAGTGTTAGAATTAGTGTTAGGGTAGGGTTTGTGTTAGGGTTTGTGTTAGGGTTAGGGTTAGCTTTAGGGTTAGGGTTAGGGTTAATTGTTGGTTTAGGTTTAGCCTTAGGTTTAGTGTTTTGGTTAAGGTTACAGTTAAAATTAGGGTTATAGTGAGGCTTAGGGTTAGGGTTAGGGTTAGTTTTATGGTTACGGTTAGGGTTAGGATATGGTTAGGCTTAATGTTACTGTTAGGTTTAGAGTTAGGTTTTGTGTTAGAGTTAGTGATAGAGTTAGCAATGGGGTAAGAGTTAGTGTTAACTTTTGGGTTAGGGATAGTGTTAGGTTTAGTGTTAGGTTTAGGGTTAGGGTTAGGTACAAGTTAGGGTTAGGGTTAGATAAGCGTTAGGGGTTATGGTTTTGGTTGGGTTTGTGTTAGGTTTAGGGTTATGGTAAGGGTTATTGTTAGGGTTAGGGTTAGGGTTCTAGTTAGGGTTAGTGTTAGGGTTAGACTTAGTTTTAGTGTTAGGTATAAGTTAGGTTTATGGTTAGTGTTAGGGTTAGGGTAAGTGTTAACTTTCGGTTAAGGTTAGGATTAGGGTTAGTGTTAGTGTTAGGTTTAGGGTTAGGTTTAGTGTTAGGGTCTATGTTAGATTTAGGGTTAGGTTTAGGTTTAGGGTTAGGTTAGTGTTAGGGTTAGAGTTAGAGTTATGGTTAGTGTTAAGGTTAAGGTTAGGGGTAGAGTTAGGATTTGGATTAGGGTTATGGTTACAGTCTGTGTTAGTGTTAGTGTTAGGGTTAGGGTTATTTTTAGTGTTAGTGTTAGGGTTAGGGTTAGGGTTTGGATTAGGATTATGATTACAATTTGTGTCTGTGCTAGTGTTAGTTTTAGGGTTATGGTTAGTGTTAGTGTTAGTGTTAGGTTTAGGTTTATGGTTAGGTTTAGGTGTTTGATTAGGTTATGGTTACAATTTGTGTTAGTTTTAGTGTTAGTTTTAGGTTTATGGTTATTGTTATCTTTACGGTTATGTTTATGTTTATGTTTAGCGTTTGGATTAAGGTTAGGGTTTTTTTAGGTTTTATGTTTACAGTTACAGTTATGGTTAAAGTTAGGATTAGGATTAGGGTTACAGTTAGAATTAATGTTAGGTTTATGTTTAGAATTAGTATTAGGTATGGGATAGGCTTATTGTTAGGGTATGGGTTAGAGATAGCTTTAGGTTTAGTTTCAGAATTAGGGTGAGGATCAGAAATAGGAATTGGGTTAGGTTTAAGGTTAGTTTAAGAGTAAGTATTAGGTTTAGAGTTAGGTTTAGTTTTAGGGTTAGTGTTAGGGTTAGGCTTATGTTTTGTGTGAGGTTGAGTGTGAGGGTTAGGGTTTGGGATAGGGATAGAGTTAGGGTTACGGTTAAATAAGGGTAAGAATTAAGGTTACGGTTAGGGTTAATGTTAGTTTTAGGGTTAAGAATAGGGTTAGGCTAATGTTTAGCGTTACATTGAGGGTTAGTGTTAGGATAAGTGTTAGGGTTAGCGTTAGGAGTAGGGTTATGATTACTTTTACTGATAAGGTTAGGATTAGGGTTAGTGTTAGGTTTAGGTTTAGTTTTAGTGTTAGTGTTAGGGTTAGGGTTAGGTTTATTGTTAGTTATAGGAATAGGGTTTGTGTTATGTTTGGGTTAAGGTTACTGTCAGTGTTAGGACTAAGGTTAGTGTTAGGGTTAGATTTAGGGTTAGTGTAACTGTTAGTGTTAGGGTTAAGGTTAAAGTTAGTGTTAGGTTTAGGTTAGAGTTAGGGTTAGTGTTAGGGTAAGGGTTAGGGTTAGGTTTAAGTAAGGGTTAGGGTTAAGTTTAGGTTATGGTTAGGATTGTGGTTTGTCTTATGATTTGTGTTAAGGTTAGGATTATGGTTAGGGTTTGTGTTAGGTTTAGGATTAGTTATGGGTTTGTATTGGGGTTACTTTTAGGGTTAGGGTTAAGGTTAAGGTTAGAGTTAGGTTTATATTAGGGTTAAGGTTAGTGTAGGGTAAGTTTTAGGGTTAGTTTTAGATAAAGGTTAGGGTTAAAGTTAGGTTAGGGTTAGCGTTTTGGTTTGGCTTGTGATTTGTGTTCAGTTTAGGGTTAAAGATAGGGTTTGTTTTAGGTTTAGGGTTAGTTGTGGGTTTGTGTTAGGGTTATTTTAGGATTAGTGTTAGGGTTCTTGTTAGGGTTAGGGCTAGGTTTTGTGTTAGGGTTAGGTGTTAATTTTTGGTTAAGGTTAGGGTTCGGGTTAGGTTTAGTTTTTCACTTAGTGATTAGAGTTAGTTTTAGAGTTTCTGTTTGTTTGGGTTAGAGATAGTGTTATGCATAGGGTTAGGGTTAGGGTGAGGTTTAGATTAGTGTTAAGTTTAGGGTTAGGGTAAGGGTTATGGTTAGAATTAGAGATATGATTAGGGTAATGGTTAGGGTTAGTGTTAGGTTAAGGGTTAGGATTAGGGTTAGTGTTAATATTTCAATTAGAATTAGGTTTAGGGTCAGGGTTTGTCTTAGGATTAGGGTTCGTGTTAGTGTTACTGTTAGGTATAAAATTAGGTATAGGTTTGGGTTTAGGGTTAGGATTAGGTTTAGGATTAGTATTAGAGTTCGGGTTCAGGTTAGACTAAGGGTAAGTTTAGGGTTAAGTTTAGGGTTAGTATTAAAGTTTGGTTTAGGGTTAGGTTTCCAATAAGTGTTAGGATTAGTGTCAGATTTAGGGTTAGGTTTAGGTATAGGGATAGTGTTTGGGTTAGTGTTAGGTTTAGGGTTATGGTTTTTGTTAGGATTAGGGTTAGGGTTAGGATTTCTGTTAGGGTTACTTTTAGGGTTATGGTTGGATTATGGTTAATGTTAGGATAAGGGTTAGGGTTATTGCTAAGGTTAAGAGTAGGTTTAGGGTTAGGGTTAGTGTTAGTGTTATGGTTAGGTTTAGTGTTAGGGTTAGTGTTAAAGATAGGGTTAGTGTTAGGTTTAGGGCTATGTTTAGTAATAGGGTTAGGATTATGTTTAGGATTACCATTAGCATTAGGTTTAGTGTTGGGGTAAAAGTTAGGGTTAGGATTAGGTAAGGGTTACGGTTTGGGTTAGGTTAGGGTTAGTATTATGGTTTGGGTTAAAGTTTGTGTTATGGTTATGGTTAGGATTAGAGATAGGATTATGATTAGGATAAGAGTTATGGTTAGGGTTAGCAATAGGGTTTGTGTTAAGTTTAGGGTTAGTGATAGTTTAAGGGTGAGGTTTAGGGTTAATGTTAAGTTTAGGGTTAGAGTTAGGGTTAGGATTAGTATTTTGTTTAGGGTTAGATTGAGGATTAGTGTTAGTGTTAGTGTTAGGGTAATGGTTAGTGCTATGGTTAGTGTTAGGTTTAGGTTAGGGTTAGGCTTATGGTTAGGTTAAGATTGGGGTTAGTTTTACGTTTAGGTTTAGGATTCGTTTTTATGTTCATATTAGAGTTTGGTTTCACAGTAGGGAAGGTTTAGGTTTAGTGTTATGTTTAGGTTTAGGATTTGGTTTAGAATAGAGTTAGGGTTACACTTAGGGTTAGGGTTGGTGATAGGATTACGTTTAGGGTTAGGTTTAAGGTTAGTGTTAGTGTTCAGTTTAGGGTTAGGTTTAGGTTTAGGATTAGAGTTAGGGTTAGGTTTAGTGTTAGTTTTACGTTTAGGGTTAGAGTTCATTTTAGGTATATGTTTAGGGTTAATGTTAGGGATAGGATTAAGGTTTTGGTTAGTATTAGTTTTAGTGTTAGTGTTTGGGTTGAGGTTAGGGTTAGGGTTAGTGTTAGGCTTATGATTAGTGTAAATTTAGGGTTAGGATTAAGCTTAGGTTAGGGTTAGGGTTATGGTTAAGTTTACAGTTTATGTTATGGTTAGTGTTAGGGTTAGGATTAGGGTTAGGGTTGTGGTTAGAATTAAAGTTAGTGTTAGGGTTAGGAATAGTGTTAGAATTAAGATTAGGGTTCATTTTAGGGTGAGGGTCAGTGTTAGGGTAAGGTTTAGGTTTAAATTTAGGGTTATAATTACAGATAGCTTTAGTGTAAGGTTTAGGGTTAGGGTGAGTCTTAAGGTTAGGGTTAGGGTTAAAGATAGGATTAGGGTTAAGTTAGGGTTAGGGTTAGGGTTAAGGTTGGGGTTAATTTTAGGTTTGGGGTTAGGTTTTGGTTTTTCATGTTTAGGACAGGGCTAGGGTTATATTTATTTTAAAGTTAGAGTTTGGCTTAGTTTTGATTTTAAGGTCAGGGTTAGAGTTAGTGTTAGGTTTAGGTTTAGGGTTACTGATAAGGTTAGTGTTAGAGTTAGGTTTAGCGTTAGTGTTTGGTTTAGCATTATAGTAAGATTTAGGATTAGAGTTAGGTTTAGTATTAGGGTTAGTGTCAGGTTTAGAGTTAGGTTTAGTTTGAATGTAAGGGTTAGTGTTAGGGATATGGTTAGGTTTCGATTATTGTTAGTGTTAGGTTTAGGGTTCGGTATAGGTTTCGGGTTGGAGTTGGGGATGATATTGTTGTTAGGGTTAGGGTTACTCTTAGGGTTAAGTAAGGGTTAGGGTTAGGGTTAGTTTTAGGGCTATGGTTAGGATTATGGTTAGGAATACGGTTAGTATTAGGTTTCAGGTTAGGGTTAGGTTTAGTGTTAAGGTTAGATTTAGGGTTAGGTTTAGGGTTAGGGTTAGGTTTAGGGTAAGTGTTAGGGTTAGTGTTAGGGTTAGGGTTAGAGTTCATGTTAGAGTTAGGGTTAGGGTTAGTGTAAGGTTCAGGGTTAGGTTTAGGTTTAGGGTTAGTTTTAGGGTTAGAGTTAGTGTTTGGTTTAGGTTTAGGGTAAGGGTTAGGATTAGGGTTAGAGTTAGGATTAGTGTTAGGATATGCATTAATTTTAGGTTTTTGGTAGGATTAGGGATATGGTTAGGGTTAGGGTTTGTGTTAAGGTTAGGGTTGGATTTGTGTTACGGTTAGAGTTATGTCAGTGTTAGGGTTAGGGTTAGTGTTAGGTTTAGGGTTAGGGTTAGTGTTAGTTTTAGGGTTAGGGTTAAGGTAAGGTTGAGGGTTAGAGTTTGGGTTATGATTAGAGTTAGTGTTACTTTTAGGGTTTGGTTTAGTGTGAGTGTTAGGGTTAGGCTTAGGGTTAAGGTTAGTTTTAGCTTTAGGGTTAGTGTTATGTTTAGGATTAGGTTTAGGGCTAGGTTTAAGGTTAACTTTAGGTTAGGGTTAGAGATATGTTTAGCGTTAGTGTTAGGATTAAGGTTAGGTTTTTGGTTAGGGTTCGTGTTATGGATAGGGTTAGGGTTAAGTTTACTTAAGTTTATGGTTCATTTTAGGGTTAGGGATAGGGTTAGTTTTAAGTTTAGTTCTAGGGTTAGGATTAGGCTTAGTGTTTGTTTTAGGGTTAAGGTTAGGGTTAGTGTTAGGGTTAAGGTTAGGATTCATGTTAGTATTTGATTAGGGTTAAGGTAAGGATGAGGGTTAGTTTTAGGGATATGATTACAGTTAGTATTACTCTTAGGTTTTGGGTTAGGTTGAGTGTTACGTTTAGAGTTATGGTTAGGGTTAAGCTTAGTGTTAGGTTTAGGGTTAGTGTTATGATTAGTGTTATGGTTATGATTAGGATTAGGATTAGGTTTAGGGTTAGGGTTTGGGTTAGTGTTAGGGTTAAGTTAGAGTAGGTGTTAGGGTTCATTTTAGCGTAAACATTCGGGTTAGGTTTACATAGGGTTAGGGTTAGGTTTAGGGTTCGTGTTAGGGTTAGGGTTAAGGTTAGTGTTAAGTTTTAGGTTTAGGTTTAGGGTTAGGGTCAGTGTTAGGGTTAGGTTTATCGTTAGTGTTAGGGTTAGAATTAGGGTTCATTTTAGGATTACTGTTAAAGCTAGTGTTATGGTTAAAATTAGGTTTAGGGTTAGGATTACTGTTAGTGTAAGGTTTAGGGTTAGGTTTAGGGTCAGGAATAGTGTTAGGGTTGGAAATAGGTTTAGAGATAGTGTTAGGGTTAGGGTTAAGGTTGGGGTTAATGTTATGTTTAGGGTTTAGGTTAGGGTTAGTGTTATTGTTAGGTTTAGGGTTAGGTTTAGTTTTAATGTAAGGGTTAGAGTTAGGGTTATGGTTAGGATATGGGTTAGTGTTAGTGTTAGGGTTATGTTTAGAATTAGGGATAGAGTTAGGATTAATGTTAGGGATAGGGTTATGTTTTGTATTAGGTTTAGAGTTAGGTTTAGGTTTAGTGTTAGGTTTAGGTTTAGGGTTAGAGTTATTGTTAGGTTGAGGGTTATTGTTAGGATTAAGGTAAGAGTTGAGGTTAGTGTTAGGGTTAGGGTTAGGTTTGGGGTTAGTGTTAAGGTTAGTGTTAGGTTTACAATTAGTTTTAATTTTAGGATTAGAATTAGGGATAGGTTTAGTGTTAGGGTTAGTGTTAGTGTTACGGTTAGGGTTGGGGTTAGGGTTAGGATAAGTGTTAGGGTTAGTGTTAGAGTTAGGCTTAGGTTTAGGTTTAGGTTTAGTGTTAGGGTTAGGGATAGGTTTAGTGTCAGAGTTAAGTTTAGCTTTAGGGTTAGTCTAGGTTTAGGGTTGTTTTTAGTGTTAGTGTTAGGTTAGGGATTGTGTTAGATTTAGGGTTATGATTTTTTTAGGTTTATATTGAGGGTTAAGGTGAGTGTTATGGTTAGAATTATGGTTACGGTTAGGGTTAGTAATAGGAAGAGTGTTTGGGTAAGTGTTAGTGTTAGGTTGAGGCTTAGTGTTAGCGTTAGGGTTATGGTTAAAGTAAGGGTGAGTTTTAATGTTAGTGTTAGGGTTAGGGTTGTGTTTAGGATTACGGTTATGGTAAAGATTAGGTTTAGGTTTAGGGTTACAGTTAGTATTAGTGTTAGGGTTAAGTTTAAAGTTAGAATTAGGTTTAGTGTTAGTGTTAGGTTTAGGGTTAGGTTTGGGTTAGGGTTATCATTAGAGTTCATGTAGGGTTAAGTTTAGAGTTAATGTCAGGATTACATTAAATTTAGGGTTAGGGTAAGGGTTAGGTTAGGGTTAGGTTTAGGGTTATGATAAGTGTTAGGGTTAGGGTTAGTGTAAAGGATAGGATTAAGTTTAGGTTAAGGTTTATTTTTAGGGTTAGGTTTATGGTTAGGTTTAGGGTTAGTTTTAGGGTCAAATTTATGATATGTGTAAGGATTAAGGTTAGGGTTTGTGTTAGGGTTAGGGTTAGGGTTTGGGTTACAGTTAGTGTTAGGATTATTGTTAGGTTAGGGTTAGTTGGTAAGGGTTAGTGTTAGGATTAGTTTTAGGTTTAGGTTTAGTTTAAGGGATAGGGCTATGCTTATTTTTAGGGTTAGGGTTAGGAGTCATGTTAGTTTTAGGGTTAGGGTTAGTGTTAGGTTTAAAGTTAGGTTTAAATTTACGTTTAGAGTTAGTGTTTGGGCTAGGGTTAGGGATATTATTAGTTTTAGGTATAGGGTTAGTGTTAGCTTAATAGTTAGAGACAGGATTAGGGTTTGAGTTAGGGTTATGTTTAGGGTTCAGTTTTGTGCTAGAGTTAGAGTTAGGGTTCATGTTATGTTTAGTGTTAGTGTTATGTTTAGTTTTAGGTTTAGGGTTATTCTAGGGTTAGGAATAGAATTAGTTTTATAGTTAGGATTAGGGTTCATGTTAGGGTTAGGGGTAGTGTTAGTAATAGGGTTAGGGTTAAATTTAGGATTAGGCTTAGTGTTAGTGTTAGTGTTAGGTTTAGGTTTAGGTTTAGGATTAGGTATAATGTTAGTGTTAGAAATAGGTTTGGGGTTACTGTTTGGATCAGGGTTAAAGTTAGGGTTAGTGTTAAGTTTAGGGTTAGGGTTAGTGTTCCAGTTATTATTCGGCTTAGAATTACTGTAAGGGTTAGGGTTAGTATTGGGGTTAGGGTTAGGTTTATTGATAGTGTTAGTGTTATGACTAACATTATTGTTAGGTTTAGGGTGAGGTTTAGGCTTAGAGTTAGTGTTAGGGTTAGGGTTAGGGTTAGGGTTAGGGTTAGGTAATGGTTAGTGTTAGGGTGACATTAGGGTTAGGTAAGGGTTAGGGTTAGGGTTAAGTTAGGTTTAAATTTAGGGTTAGGTTAGGGTTAGGGTTAGGGTTAGTGTTCAGAATATGGTTAGGTTTAGGTTTAGTGTTAGGGTTATGGTTAGTTTAGGGTTAGTGTTATGGTTAGGGTTAGGATTAGGGTTAGTGTTAGTGTTAGGGTTAGGGTTAGTGTTAGGGTTAAGGTTAGGTTTAGGGTTAGGCTTTGTGTTAGTGTTACATTTAGGGTTAGTGTTAGGCTCAGTGTTAGTGTTATAATTAGAGTTAGGGTTAAGTTTAGGATTAGTGTTTGGGTGAGTGTTAGAGTTAGTCTTAGGGTTAGTGTTATGGTTATTGTTAGTTTTAGTGTTAGGGTTAAGTTTAGGGTTAGTGATAGTGTTAGGGTGTGTTTTAAGCTTAGGGTTAGGGTTCAGGTTATGTTTAGTGCTATTGTTAATGTAAGGATTTTGGTTTGGGTTAGGTTTAGGGTTAGGATTAGTGTTAGGTTAGTGTTAGGGTTAGGGTTAGGGTTTGTGTTAGGGTTAGGGTTAGGGTTAGGTTTAGTTTTATATTTAGGGTTAGAATAAGGATAGGATTAGGGTTAGGGTTCATGTTAGGGTTAAGGTTAGGATAATGTTAGGTTTAAGATATGGTTAGAGTTAGGGTTAGTGTTAGGGTTACTGTTAGGTTTAAGTTTAGGGTTAGGTTGAGCGTTAGCGTTAGGGTTATGGTCCATGTTAGGGTTAAGGTTAAAATAATGTTAGGTTTAAGATATGGTTAGAGTTAGGGTTAGTGTTAGGTTACTGTTAGGTTTAAGTTTAGGGTTAGGATGAGCATTAGGGTTAGCGTTCTGCTTAATGTAAGGGTTATTGTTAGCTTTAGGTTTAATGTTCAGCTTAGTTAAGGGTTAGAGTTAGGGTTGTGGTTGGGAGTAGGGTTAGGTTTAGTGGTAGAGGTAAGGAAATTTTAGGTTTATGGTAAAGGTTAGGGTTAGTGATAGGGTTAGTTCAAGTTTAAGGTTATGCTAAGTTTTAGGTTTAGTGTTAGGTTTAGGATTATGGTTAGTGTTAGGTTTAGGGTTATGGTTAGTGTTAGATTTAGGGTTATGGTTAGTGTTAGTTTTAGGATTAAGTTTAGAGTTAGTGTTATGGTTAGGGTTATGGTTAGTATTAGTGTTAGAGTTAGGATTTGGTTTAGGGTTAGTGTAAGGGTTAGTGTTAAGGTTAGTATTAGGCTTAGGGTTAGGGTTCGTGTTAATGTGTGAATTTGGGTTACTGTAAGGTTTAGGATTAGGTATAGGGTTAGCTTTAGAGTTAGGGTTAGTGTAAGGGATAGGGTTAGGCTTAGAAATAGGTTTAGGGTTAGTTTTGGGTAAAGCCTAGGGTTAGGCTTAGAGTTAGTGTTAGGGTTATGCTTAGTGTTAGTTTTAGGTTTAATGTTAGGGTTATGGTGAGGTTTAGGGTTAGTGTAAGGGTTAGGGTTAAGGTTAGTTTTAGTGTTAGGTATCGGGTTCGTCTTAGTGTTAGGGTTAGGGTTAGTGTTAAGGATAGGATTAAGTTTGGGGTTAGCTTTAGTTTTAGTGTTTGTGTGAGGGTTAGAAATAGGTTTAAGTTTAGGTCCAGGGTTATGGTTATGGTTAGTGTTAGTGTTATGTTTAGTTTTGGAATTAGTGTTAGTGTTAGTGTTAGGGTTAGTGTTAGGGATAGATTTAGGATTAGGGTTAGTGTTAGAGTTACGATTAGGCTTAGGATTGTGTTTGGGTTATGGTTAGGGTTAGTGTTAGTGTTAGAGTTAAGGTTAGCTTTAGGGTTAGTGTTACGTTTAGGGTTATGGTTAGGTTTAGGATTAGTTTTTGGGTTAGTGTAGACTTAGACTTAGGGTTAGTGTAGGGTTAGAGATAGGGTTACTGTTAAGGTTATGGTTGGGGTTTTGGTGAGGCTTAGGATGAATTTTAGGTTAGGGTTAGGGTTAGGATTAGAGTAAGAGTTAGGCTTAGGTTTAAAGTTAGGTTTAGTGTTTTTTTTATATTAGGATTAAGTTTAGGTTTAGGATTAGGGTTAGTGTTCGAGTAAAATTTACTGTTGGGTTAAGGTTTGTGTTAGGGTTAGTTTTAGGGTTTAAGTTAAGGTTATGTTGAGGGTTAGTGTTAGGGTTAGGGCTAAGGTCAGTGTTAGGGTTAGGGTTGGGGTTAAATTAAATTTAGGGTTATTGTTAGGGTTAGAGTTAGGGTTGGGTTTATGTTTAGGTATAGATTAGTGTTAATGTTATTGATAGCGTTAAAGATAGGTTTATAGTTAGGTTTAGGGATCGTGTTAGGATTAGGGTTATGTTTAGGTTTAGGGTTAGGATTAGGATTAGGGCTAGGGTTAGGGTTAGTGTTAGGGTTAGATTTAGGGTAAGGATTAAGATAAGGTTTAGGGTAAAATTTAGGTTAGGTTTAGGGTTAGTGTTAGGGTTACAATTAAAATTAGTGTTAGTGTAGGGTTAGAGTTAAGGTTAGTGTTAGGGTTCTGGTCAGGGTTAGTGGTAGGTTTTGGGTTAGGATTTGTCTGAGAGTTCTGGTAAGGATTATGTTCAAGGTTCAGGTTATTGTTAGGATTAGGGTGAGCATTAGGGTTAGGGTTAGGTTAGTGTTAGGGTTCATAATAGGGTTTGAGTTAGGGTTAGTTTTAGGGTTAGGTTTAAAGTTAGGTTTATGTTAGGGTTAGGGTTATATTTAGGATTCGTATTAGGGTTAAGATTAGAGTTAGTATTAGCTTTAGGTTCAAACTTAGGGTTAGGTTTAGGGTTAGTGTTATAGTTAGGTTTAGGGTTAGTGTTAAACTTAGGGTTATGTTTAGGCTTAGTTTACGGTTAGAATTCGAGTTAGGGTTAGAGTTAGGCTTAGGATTAGGGTTTTTGTTAGGCTTAGTAGTAGGGTTAAGTTTAGGGTTAATTTTATTGTTAGGGTTAGGGTTAGGGTTAAAGTTAGGGTTAGTATTAGTTTTAGGGTTAGGTTGAGGGTGTTGTTAGTGTTAAAGTCAGGGTTAGGTTTATGGTGTGTGTTAGGTTTAGGGTTATGATTAGTGTTAGGGTTACAGTTAAGGTGATGGTTAGGGTTAGGCAAAAATTTTTGTTTAGGGTTAGGTTTAAGGTTAGAGTTGATGTTAGTTTTAGGGTTAGGGTTAGGGTTATTGTTAGTGTTAGGATTTAGGTTAGTGTTAACTTTAAGGATAGGGTTTGTATTGAGGTTATGGTTATGGTTATGATTAGGATTACGATAAAGGATAGGATTAGGGTTAGAGTTAGGTTTAGGTTTATGTTTAGGTTAGAATTAGGGGTAGGAGTAGGGTTAGTGTTAGGGTTAGAATTAGGGATATGGTTAGTGTTAGGGTTAGGGTTAAGGTTTCAGTTAGGTTTAAAATTAAGATTAGTGTTAGGTTTAGGATTATGGTTAGCATTAGGGATAGTATTAGGATAGGGGTTCATGTTAGGATTTGCATTAATGTTAGTGTTGGGGTTAGTGTTAGGGTTTAGATTACATTAGGGTTAGGGTTAGATTTATGTTTCATGTTAGGATTGAAGTTAGGGTTCATGTTAAGTTTAGGTTAAGTTTAGTATTAGGCTTAGGATTAGTATTATGGTTAGATTTAGGGTTAGGGTTATATTTAGTGTTAGGGTTAGGGTTTGTGTTAGTGTTAGGGTTAGGGTTAGAGTTAGGTTTAGGATTAGATTAGAGTTAGGGTTAGGATTAGGGTTAGTGTTAGGTATGGGGCAAGGGTTAGGGTTAAGATAAGTTTTAGGGTTAGGGTAATGTTTGAGTTAAATTAGGGTTAGGGTCAGATTTATGGTTCATGTTAGGATTAAGGTTATGATTTGTGTTGGGTTTAAGTTTAGGGTTAGGGTTAGTGTTAGGGTTAGGTTGAGGGTTAGGGTTATACTTAGTTTTAATTTTAGGGTTAGGGTTAGTGTTATGTTTTTGTTAGGGTTTTATTTTGGTTAGGGTTAGGTTGTTTTAGGCTTAGGGTTAGTGTTAGGGTTAGGATTAGTGTTAGCATTAAGGATAGGTTTAGTGCTAGGGTTATGGTTAGTTTTAGGATTAGTGTTAGGGTTAGGGTTAGGTTTAGGGTTAGGGTTAGTGTTAAGTTTTGGGTAAGGTTTAGATTTAAAATTAGTGTTACGTTTAGGTTAGAATTAGATTTTGGTTTAGGGTTAGAGTTAGGTTTAGGTATAGTGTTAAAATTAGGGTTAGGGTTAGTGTTAGGTTTTGGTTTAGGGTTAAGGTGAGGCTTAGGGTTAGTGTTAGGGTAGGGTTAGGGTTAGGGTTAGGGTTAGTGTTAGTGTTAGGGATAGTGTTAGGTTTAGGGTTTGTGTTTGGGTTAGGTTTAGGGTTATGGTAAGTGTTTGGGTTAAGTTTAGGATTAGGCTAAGTGTTAGGGTTAGTGATAGTTTTAGGGTCAGTATTATCATTAGGTTTAGCGTTAAGATTTTTCTTAACATTAGTTTTAGGATTAGGAGATAGGGTTAGGGTTAGTGTTAGGGATCCGGTAAGGGTTTGGGTTAATATTACGTTTTGATTAGTGTTAGGTTTCAGTTATAGATAGGGTTAGGATTAGGGTTAGGGTTTGTGTTACAGTTAGGGTTAGTTTTAGGGGGTGGGATTAGAATATTGGATAGGGTTAGGGTCAGTTTTAGGGTTAGAGTTAGGTTTAATGTTAGGGTTATGGCAAGAATTAGGGTTAGGGTAAGTTTTAGGGTTAGGGATAGTGTTATGGTAAAAATTAGTTTTTGTGTTAATTTTGTTAATTAGGGTTAGGGTTAGTGTTAGGTTTTGGTTTAGGGTTAAGGTGAGGCTTAGGGTTAGTGTTAGGGTAGGGTTAGGGTTAGGGTTAATGTTAGGGGTACGGTTAGTGTTAGGTTTAAGTTTAGGTTTTGTGTTTCAGTTATGGCTAGTTTTATATTTTGGGTTATGATAAGGATTAGAATTTGGGTTAGAGTTAGGTTAGGTTTAGGTTTAGGGTTAGTGTAGGGTTGGGTTAGGGTTAGGATTAGGATTAGTGCTTGTGTTAGGATTAAAGTAAGGGTTAAATTAGGGTTAGATTTAGGGTTAGGGTTCGGGTTAGAGTTAGCTATTGTATTAGGTTTTGATTTATGGTTAGGGTTAAAGTTATGGTTAGTGTTATGCTTAAGGTTAGGTTTAGGGTTAGCGTTAGTGTTTGGGTAAGGGTTATAGTATGGTTTAGGGTTACTGTTAGTGTTAGGGTTAGGGTTAGTTATAGGTTTAGGGTTAGGGTTAGGGTTTGCCTAAGAGTTGGGTTTAAGTTTAGGCTTACATTTAGGGTTAGGTATAGGGTTTGGATTAGGGTGAAGTTTAGCATAGGGTTAGTGTTAGACTTAGGGTTAGGTTTAGGATTAGTGTTAGAATTAGTGTTAGGTTAGGGTTAGAGTTAGGATTGTGTTTGGGTTAGGTATTGGGTTAGGGTTAGGCTTAGGGTTTTGGATAAGGTTAGATTTAGTGTTAGGTTTAGGGTTAGTGTTATGAATAAGGTTAGGGTTAGAATTATGTTTAGGGTTTGTGTTAAGTTAGGGTTAGAGTTAATGTTATGTAAAGGTTAGTGTTAGGGTGAGGTTTAGGGTTAATGTTAAAATTAGGGTTAGGTTTAGGGTTAGGGTTAAGGTTTTGGTTAGGGTTATGGTTAGGGTTAGGTTAAGGTTTTGTGTTAGTGTCAGGGTTAGTGTTAGGGTTACGTTGAAGGTTAGTGTTAGGTTTAGGTTCAGGTTAGGGTTAGGGTTTGTGTTTGTGTTAGGGTTAGGATTATGGTTAGTGTTAGGTTTAGTTTTAGGGTGATGGTTAGAGTTAGGTTAGGTTTATTTTTATAGTTAGGTTAGTGTTAAGGTTAGTGTTAGGGTTAGGTTTAGGGTTAGGATTAGTTTAGGGTAGGATTAGGTTAAGGTTAGGGATAGGGTGAGGGTTCATGTTACTTTAAGGATTAGCGTTACTGTTAATATTTGGTTTTGGTTTAGGGTTAAAGTAAGGAAAAGTGTTAGGGTTAGGTTTAGCATTAGTGTTCGGGTTAGGTTTTTAGTTAGGTTTAGGTTTAGTGTTAGGGTTTGGGTTAGTGTTTGTGTTAGGTTTAGGGTTAGTGTGAGGGTTAGGGTTAGTGTTTGGGTTAGGTATATGGTTAGGGTTATTTTTATGGTTACACTTAGGATAGGGTTATGTTTAGGTAAGGTTTAGGTCTAGGGTTACGGTTACGGTTAGAATTAGGGTTAGCTTAAGGGTTAGGGTTAGGGTTAGTCGTGAGTTTAGGTTTACCATTAGGTTTAGTTAGGGTTAGGGTTAGGGTTAGGATTAGGAATATAGTAAGGCTTAGGGTTAGTGTTAGGGAAAGTTTTAGGGTTATGGTTAAGGTTAGGATTATGGTTAGGTTTAGGGTTACAGTTAGGATTAACCTTAGTGTTATGTTTAGAGTTAGGTTTAGGGTTAGGGTAAGTGATAGGGTTAGTGTTGGGGTAAGAGTTAGTGTTAACATTTGGGTTAGGGTTAGTGTTAAATTTAGTGTTAGGGTTAGGGATAGGTAAGGGTTAGGGTTATGGTTTGGTTTTAGGTAAATGTTAGGGTTAGCTTTATGGTTAGGGTTAGGTTAGGGTTAAGGTTATGGTTAAGATTAGGGTTACGGGTAGTTTAAGGGTTAGTGTTAGGGTTAGGGTTATGTTTAGGTTTAGTATTAGGTTTTTGTTTAGGATTATGGTTTGTGTTAGGATTGGGGTTAGTTTTAGTTTTAGGGTTAGGGTTAGGATTAGGTTTAGCATTAGATTTAGGGATAGTGTTAGGGTTAGGGTTAGGGTGAGACTTAGGGTAAGTGTTAGGGTTAGGGTTAGATTTAGTGTTAGGTTTAGGTTTAGTTTTAGGGTTAGGTTTAGTGTTAAGGTTTGGGTTAGGGTTATGTTTTTTATGGTTAGTGTTAGGGTTAGGGTTAAGGTTTGGATTATGGTTACGGTTACAATTTGTGTTAGTGTGAGTGTGGGGTTAGGTTTAGGGTTAGGGTTAGTGTTAGTGTTAGGGTTAAGATTAAGGTTTGTGTTAGGGTTACATTTAGGGTTATGGTTACAGTTATGGTTATGTTTAAAGTTAGGATTAGGGTTAAGGATATGGTTAGGGTTAGTGTTAGTTTAGGGTTATGTTTAGGGTTATGGTTAGTGTTAGGTTTAGGTTTAGTTTTTGGGTTAGTGTTAGGGTGAATGTCAGGGTTAGGGTTGGGATAAGTGATAGGTTTGGGTTTAGGATTAGGATTAGTGTTAGGTTGGGGGTAAGGTTTAGAGTTATGGGTAGGGTGAGAGTAGGGTCACTGCTTGGATTAGTTCTAGGGTTAGGGTTAGTGTTAGGTTTTGGGATAGGTTTAGGTTAGTGTTAGGATTAGAGTTAGGGTTAGTGTGAATGTTAGGGTTAGAATTAGGGTTAAGGTTAGTGTTAGGGTAGGGTTTGGTTTCGTGTTTGGGTTAGGGTTAGTGTTAGGTGTAGGGTTAGGGTTAGGGTTAGAGTTAGTGTTAGTGTTATGGTTAGGGTTAGAGTTAGGGTTAGGTTCAAAGTTAGGGTTAGGTTTTGTGTTAGAATTTGTGTTAAGGTAAGTGTTAGGGTTAGTGTCAGGTTTAGGGTTAGTGTTAGGTTTAGGGTCAGGTTTGGGTTTATGGTTATGGTTAGTTTTAGTGTTAAGGTTAGGGTTAGGCTTAGTGTTAGTATTAGGGTTAGGGTTAATTTTAAGTTTATTTTTTAGGGTTAGCATAAGGTATAGGGTTAAAGTTAGAGTGTGTGTTAATATTACAGAAAGGTTTAAGCTTAGTGTTAGTGTTAGGGTTAGGGTTAGGTTTATGTTTAGTTTTAGGGTTAGGGTTAGGGTTTTTGTTAGGTTTAGTGTTAGGTTTAGGGGTAGTGATAGGGGTAAAATTTCGGGTAGGATTAGTGTTAGGGTTAAGGTTAGCATTATGTTTAGGGTAAGGTTTAGTGTTAGGGTAAGTGTTAATGTTAGAGTTAGGTTTAGTGTTAATGTTAGGGTTAGGGTTAGGTTTAGGGTTTGTGTTAGGGTTTGAGTTAGAGATAGGATCATGGTTAGGTTTACAGTTAGGTTTAGTCTTAAGTTTAGGATTAGTGTTAGGTTTTGGGTTAGGGTTCTTGTTAGGGTTAGGGTTAGGTTTAGGGGTAGTGATAGGGTTAGTACTTTTGGTAGGGTTAGTGTTAGGGTTGGGGTTAACATTATGATTAGGGTTAGAATTAGTGTTAGGGTTAGGGTTAGGGTTAGTGTTAATGTTAGATTTAGGTTTATTTTTAATGTTAGGGTAAGGGTTATGTTTAGGGTTTGTGTTAGAGTTAGGGTTTGACTTATGTTTAGGGTTTGTGTTAGGCTTAGTGTTAAGCTTATTGCTAGGAATAGATTTAGGTTTAGGGTTAGGGTTATTGTGATGGTTTTGGTTAGGGTGAGGGTTAAGATTAGTTTTGGGATTTTGGTTAGAGTTATGCTTAGGGTTACTGTTAGGGTTAGTGTTATGGTTAGGGTTAGGTTAGGGTGAGTTTTATTGTTAGTGTTAGGTGTAGTGTTAGTTTTAGTGTTAGAGTTGAGGTAGGGGTAGGGTTAGATTTAGTGTCTGGGTTGGGGTTACTCTTAGGGTTCAGGTTAAGTTTAGGGTTAGGATTTCAGTTAGGGTTAGGGTTAGGGTTGGTGTTTGGGTTTTTGTTAGGTTTAGGGTTAGAGTTCTTATTAAGGTTAGATTTAGGGTTTGTATTATGTTTAGAATTAGGGTTAGGTTAGAGTTATGGTTAGGATTAGGTTTAGGTTTAGGTTTAAGATTGGGGTTAGATTTAGTGTTAGTGTTAGAATTAGGGTTAGAGATAGGACTAGGGTTAGGGTTAGGATTAGTGTTAGGTTAAGTTTAAGGTTCTTGTTAGGGTTAAGTTTAGGTTTACAGGTAGTGAGAGGGTTAAATTTGTTGGTAGATTTAGTGTTTGGTTTAGGGTTAGGGATATTGTTAGGGTTAGTGTTATGGTTTTGGTTTGGGTTAGGGTTAGGTAAGGCTTAGGGTTGGGGTTAGGTTACAATTAGGGTATGGTTTGGTTTACCATTTGTGTTAAGGTTAGGGTTTGGTTAGTGTTAGGGTTACAGTTATGGTTAGGGTTAGAGTTAGGTTTAGAGTTTGTGTTAAATTTAGTGTTAGGTATAGTGTTAGAGTTAGGGTTAGAATTAGGTTTAGGTTTAGTGTTAAGTTTAGGGTTAGGTTAGGGTTTGTTTAATGGTTAGGTTTAGAGTTAGTGTTTGTGTTAAAGTTAGGGTCAGGTTTATGGTTAGGTTTAGTGTTAGGGTTAGGGTTAGTATTAGGCATAGTGTTAAGTATAGGGATATGTTTAGGGTTAGTGTTAGCGTTAGTTTTAGGGTTAGGGTTAGGATTAGGGTTAGAATTAGTGTTAGTGTTAGTGTAAATGTTAGGGTTAGGGTTAGAATTAGTGTTAGTGTTAGAATTAGGATTCAGGTTAGTGTTATGCTTAGTTTTAGAGTTAGGTGTAGGGTTAGGATTAGTGTATGGTTAGTTTTAGGGTTCAGGTATGGTTTGTGTTAGGGTTAGGGTTAGAATTAGGGGTTACAGTTAGGGTAAAAATTAGGGTTAGGGGTTAGTACTAGGGTTAGTGTTCGGTTTAGGGTTAGGGTTAGGGTTAGTGTTAGTTATAGGGTTAGTTTTGGGTTTAGGGTAAGTGGTAAGATTTGGGTTAAATTTAGTGTTAGGTTTAGAGTTATTTTTATTATTAGGGTTAGGTTTAGGTAAGGATTAGGCTTTGGGTTCAAATTAGGGTTAGGTTTATGGTTGATTTTTAGAGTTGGGTTTAGGTTTGGTATTAGGGTTAGGGTTATGTTAGGGTTAACATTAAGATTAGGATTCAGGTTAGAGTTAGGTTTAATGTTAGGTTTAGAGTTAGTTTTAGGGTTACGAGTAGATTATTGTTAGTTTTAGGCTTAGGGTTAGATTAGGTGAAGGGTTATGATTAGGGTTACTGTTTGGGTTAGAGGTAGGTTTAGGGTTGAGATTAGTGTTAGGATAAAGGTTAGGGTTAGGTTATGTTAGGGTTAGGGTTAGGGTTAGGGTTTATGGTAGGGTTAGGTTTAGTGTTAGTGTTAGGTTTAGGCTTAGGGTTAGGGTTAGTGTTAGGCCTACAGTTAGGTTGAGCCTTAGTGTTTGGGTTAGGGTTATAGTTAGGTTTAGAATTAGGGTTAGGGTTAGTGTTAGGAACAGTGTTTGGTTTAGGGTTAGGTGTTAGGGTGAGATTTATTGTTAGGTTTATTGTTAGGGTTAGGGTGAGGTTTAGGGGTAGACTTAGGGTTAGTGTTAGGGTGAGGATGAGTGTTAGGATAAGTGTTATGGTTAGGGTTAGTTATAGCATTAGGGTTCGTGTTAGAGTTAGGGTTTGTTTTAGTGTCACGTATAGTATTAGAGTTAGAATTGCTGTTAGGGTTAGTGTTAGTGTTATGGTTATGGTTAGAATAAGGGTTAAGGTTAGGACTCATGATATGGTTAGGGTTAGAGTTAGGGTTAAGATAAAGTTTAGGGTTAGTAATAGGGTTAGATTTAGGGTTATAATTAGTTTTAGGTTAGGGTTAGGTTTAGGTTAAGGTTAGGGCTATCCTTAGAATTAAGGATTGTGTTACGGTTAGGGTTAGTGTTGGGGTTAGTGTTAGGGTTAGGTTTAAAGTTAGTGTTTGAATTAGTTTTAGGGTTAGGGTTAGGTTAAGGTTCGGGATTAGGTTAAGGGTTAGATTAATTTTAAGGTTCGATTAAGAATTTAAGTAAAGATTAGGGTTAAGGTTAGTGATAGCATTATGTTTTTGGTTAAAATTACATTAGGATTAGGGTTAGTGCTAAATTTGGCATTGGGTTTAGGGCTAGGATTAATGTTAGGGTTAGGGTTAGGGTTATGTTTAGGGTTAGTGTTAGGGTTAAGGTAAAGTTTAGGATTAGCATTAGGGTTAGTGTTAGGTTTATAATTAGGGTTCATGTTAAGTTTAGGGTTAGGGTGAGGGTTAGGATTAGGTTTAGCTTTAATGTTAGTGTTAGTTTTAGGGTTAGGGTTAAAGTTCATTAGAGTGTTACGGTTAGGGAGAGGTTTAGAGTTAGTGTTCAGGTTACAGTTAAGTTTAGTTTTAGTGTTATTGTTAGGGTTAGGTTTAGGGTTAAATTTATTGATAAGGTTGGGTTTAGTGTTAAGGTTAGAGTTAGGGTAAGAGTTAGGTTTAATATTAGGATTAGGTTAGGGTTAGAGTTAATGTTAGAGTTAAATTTTTTTAGGGTTAGTATTTATGTTAGTTTTAGGATTAGGTTTAGGGTTAGGGTTAGAATTAGGGTTACTGTTAGTGTTAGGGTTAGATTTATGGTTATGGTTAGGGTTAAATTTAGGGTTACAGTTAGAGTTAAGGTGAATGTTAGGATTAGGTTCAGGTTTAGTATTAGTGTTCAAATTAGGGTTTGTGTTAGGTTTTGGGTTAGGGTAAAGTATAGTGTTAGGATTAGGGATAGGTTAGATTTAGTGTTAGGGTTAGGGTTAGGGATAGGTTAGGGTTAGTGTTAGGGTTAGGGTTACGTTTAGAGTTAGTGTTAGGGTTAGGGTTAGGTTATGTTTAGGGTTAGTGTTATGGTTAGGGTTATGGTTAGGTTTATGGTCAATGTTAGTGTTAGGGTTATGGGTAGGGTTAGGTTTAGTGTAAGGGTTAGGTTTACGATTAGTGTTAGGGTTAATGTTAGGGTTAGGATTTCTTAGGATTAGGGTTAGGGTTAGTGTTAGTGTTAGAGTTACAGTTAGGGTTTTTGTAAGGGTTAGGTTTAGGGTTAGTGTTAGAGTTACAGATAAGTTTAGGGTTATATTTAGGTTTAGAATTAGGGTTAGGTTTAGTATTAGGATTATGATTAGGTTTAGAGTTACAGTTAATGTTAGTGTTAGGGTTAGGGGTAGAGTTAAGTTTAGTGTTAGTTTTAGGGTTATGGTTATGTTTTTGTAAAGTGTTAGGTTTGGGGTTATGTTCAGGGTAAGAATTAGTGATAGGATAAGTTTTGTAGATAAGTTTAATGTTAGAGTTAGTGTTAGGGTTAGTTTATGGGTAGTGTTGATATTAGGGTTAGGGATAGGTTACGGTCAGTGTTATTGTTAGGGTTAGGGTTAGACGTAGGGTTCATGTTAGAGTTAGGGTTATGGTTGCATTAGGGTTAGTGTTAGGGTGAGGGTTAGGGTTAGGTTTATGGTGGGTTTAGAATTAGATTTAAGTTTAGGGTTAAGGTTAGTTTTAGGGTTAGGTTGAGGGTTAAGTTTAACAATCATGTTACAATTAATTTTAGGGTTAGGGTAAGTGTTAGTGTTAGAATTAGTGTTTGTGTTAGGGTTAGGGTTATGGTGAGTGTTAGGTTTAGGGTAGGGTAAGGGAAAGGGTTAAGTTTAGGATTACGTTAATATTAGTGTTAGGGTTAGGGTTAGAGTTCATTATACTATTAGTGTTAGGGATTGGTTTGAAGTTATTCTTAGAGTTAGGGTTATGTTTAGGTTTAGTGTTATGATTAATGTGAGGGTTAAGGTTAAGGTATGTGATAGGGTCAGGCTTAGAGTTAAGGTTAGTTTTAGGGTAAGGGTTAGAGTTAGGGTTAGGGTTAGGGTTAGTGTTAGTGTTAGGCTTAGGGTTTGAGTTAGAATTAGGTTAGGGGGTATTGTTTGGGTTAGAGTTACAGTTAGCATTAAGATAGGTTTATAATTAATGTTAGTGTTAAGTTTGTGTTAGGGTTAGTGTTAGGGTTAGTGTTAGGATTTAGTTTACAGTTAAAGTTATGTTTAGGGTTAGGGTTAGGTTTAGGTTTAGGGTAATTTTAAGGTTAGGGTTAAAGTTAAGCTTAGGGTTAGTGTTAGGGTTAAGGTAAGGTTTAGGATTAGGGTTAGGGTTAGTGTTAGTGTTAGAATTGTGGTAGGGTTTGGGTTAGGGTGAGTGTCAGTGTTAGGGTTAGGGTTATGGTTAGGTTTGTGTTAGGGTTAGGGTAAGGGTTAATTATAGTGTCAGGGTTAAGTGTAGGTTTAGAGTTAGTGTTAGGTTAGCATTAGGGTTAGAGTTAGTGATAGGGTTAGGTTTAGGGTTAGGGTTAGGTTTATGGTTACTGTTAGTGTTATGGTTCTGGTTAGGGTTAGTGTTAGGGTAAGGGTTAGGTTTAGGGTTCGTGTTAGTGGTAGTATTAGGCTAGTGTTAGAGTTAGGGTTAGTTAGGGTTAGGGTTAATTAGGTTAGGTTTAAGGTTCATTTTAGGGTTAGGGTGAGGTTTAATGTTAGGGTTACAAATAACTTTACAGTTATATTTAGAGTTCAATTAGGGTTAGGTTTAGTGTTAGTATTACAATTAGGTTTGGAGTTAGAGTTAATGTTATTTTTAGGGTCAGGGGTAGAGTTAGGGCTAGTGTTACTGTTAGGGTTAGGGCTAGGGTTAGGGTTAGGGTAAGTGTTAGGTTTGGGATTATGGTTAGGGTTCAAATTAGTTATAGGATTAGGTTTGGGGTTAGGTTTATTAAGAGGGTTAGGGTTAGGGTTATGGTTAGTGGTAGTGTTAGGGTTGGTTTTAGTGCTACTGTTAATGATAGGATAAGAGTTAGACTCCGGGTTTCTGTTAGATTTAAGGTTACAGTATGTATTAGGGTTTGTGTTACGGTTACGGTTACGGTTGGGTTTAGGGTTAAAGTTAGTTTTAGGTTTAGGGATAGGGTTAAGTTTAAGGTTCCTGTTAGATTTAAGTGTTAGGATTAATTTTAGGGTTAGTGTTAAGGTTCAAATTAGTGTTTGTGTTAGTGTTAGGGTTACAGTGAGTGTTAGGGTTAGAATTAGGGTTAGGATGAGGGATAGGTTTAGGGTTACATTTGGTGTTATTGTTTGTGTTAGGGTTAGCGCTAGGTTTTATTATAGTTTTAGGATTAGGGATATGTTTAGAATTAGTGTTAGGATTAGGGTTTGGTTTATTGTTAGTGTTATTATTAGTGTTACAGTTATGGCTAAGGTTATTGAAGGGTTCGCTTTAGGGTTAAGGTTAGTGTTATGGTAAGGGTTAGAGTTAGGGTTAGGGTTTGAGTTAGGATTAGGGTTAGGGTTATTGTTAGGTTAAATGTTACAGTTAGGATTAGGATAGGGTTAGGGTTAATGTTAGTGCTAAATTTTGTTTTAGAGTTAGTGTTAGGATTAGGTTTAGGGTTAGGATTAGTGTTAGAATTAGGGGTAGAGTTAGGGTTAGGGTTAGTTTTAGGGTAGAGGTAATAGGTAGGATTTAGGTTAAGCTTACTGTTAGGGTTACCGTTACTGTTACGGTTAGTGTTAGTGTTAGTGTTAGTGTTATGGTTAGGATGAGTGTTAGGTTTAGGGTTAGGGTTATGTTTGTGTTAGTGTTTCTGTTAGGGTTAGGTTTAATTAGAATGTAAGAGTAAGGGATAGTTTTAGAGTAAGTGTTAGCATTAGGGTTAGGGTTAGGATTAGTGTTAGGGTAATTGTTATGTTTAGTGTTAGGTTTAGGGTTAGTGTTAGAGTTAATGTTAGGGTTAGTTTTAGAGTTAGTGTTAGATTTAGGGTTAGGGTTAGAGTTAGGTTAAGTGTTAGAATTAGGGTTAGGGTTTGTGTTAGGGTTAAGTTTAGGGGTATGGTTTTGTTAGGGTTAGGGTTAGAGTTAGTGTTAGGCTTATGGATAGGATTAGGGTTATATTTAGGGTTAGAATTATGTTTGGTTTAGTGTTAGGTTTATGTTCAAGTTTAGAGATAAAGTGAGTATAAATGTTAGGGTTAGGGGTAGGGTTATGGTTAGTGTTAGTGTTAGAGTTAGGGTTATTGTTGGGGTTAGGTTTAGGGTTAGTGTTATGGTTAGTGTTAGGTTTAAAATTATGGTTAGTGTTAGGGTTAGGGTTAGACTTAGGGTTCATGTTAGGGTTATGGTTAGGTTTAGGATTAGGGTTAGTGGTAGGGTTAGCGTTAGAATTAGGTTGAGGTTGGGTTAAGGGTTAGATTTAGTGTTAATATTAGGGTTATCATTAGAGTTTGTGTTAGGATTATTGTTATAGTTAGTGTTAGGTTTAGGTTTAGGGTTACACTTAGGTTTTCTGTTAGGGTTAGGGTTAGGGTTAGTGTTAGGTTTAGGGTTATGGTTAGGATTATGGTTATGGTTAGGGTTAGGTTTAGATTTAGGGTTAGGGTTAGGGTTTAGTTTAGGGTTAGGTTTAGGGTTAGTGTTTGATTTAAGGTTTGGGTTAGTGTTAATGTTAGGGTTAGGGTTCGAGTTGGAATTACGGTTAGAATTAGTGTTAGATTTGGCTTAGAGTTAGGGTTAGTGTATGGGTTAAGGTTACGGGTAGGGTTAGTGTTAGAGTTTGGTTAAGTGTGAAGGTTAGTGTTTGGGTTGTTTTAGGGTTAGAGTTAGTGTTAGTGTTATGTTAGTGTTTGTGTTAGGGTTATGGTTAGTCTTAGAATTTGTGGTAGGTTTAGGATTAGAGTTAGGGTTAGGGTTAAAATTAGAATTGGTTAGGGTTTGGGTTAGTGTTAGTGTTAGGCTTAAAGTTAGTTTTAGCGTTAGTGTTAGGGTTAGTGTTAGGCTTAAAGTTAGTTTTAGGGTTTGTGTTAGGGTTAGGGTTAGGGTTAGTTTTAAAATAGGGTTATGTGTAGGATTAGGGTTAGGTTTAGTGTTAGTGTTAGTGTTTGGGTTTGCACTTAGGGTTATTGAAAGGGTTAGTTTTAGTGTTAATGTTAGGGTTGGATTAGGGTTAGTGTTAGGGTTAGGATTAGAATTAGGTTTAGGCATGTGTTAATGGTTAGAGTTAGTGTTAGTGTTAAGGTTAACATTTGGTTTAGTGGTAGAATGAGGGAGGGCTACTGTCAGTGTTAGGGTTAGTTTTAGGGTTATGGTTAGGTTTTGTGTTATGGCTAGTGTTATGGTTAGTGTTAGGTTTAGATTTATGGTTAGGATTATGTTTATGTTTAGGGTTAGGGTTAGTGTTAGCTTTAGGTTTAGGGTTAGGATTAGGATTAGTTTTTGTTTTAGGGTTTGGGTTAATGTTAATGTTAAGGTTCGGGTTCTGTTTGGGATTACTGTTAGAATTAGCATTAGATTGGGCTAGGGTTAGGGTTAGTTTTAGCGTTAAGTTTATGGTTAGTGTTAGTGTTATGGTTTGGGTAAAGGTTAGGGTTGGTGTTTGGGTTGTGTCAGGATTAGGGTTAGTGTTAGTGTTATCATTAGGGTTAGGGTTAGTTTAGTGTTAGGGTTAGGGTTAGGTTTAGGATTAGGGTTATGGTTAGGCTTAGGTTTAGTGTTAGTGTTAGAGTTAGGGTTAGGTTTAGGGTTAGTGTTAGTGTTAGGGTTAGGATTAGAGGTAGGATTACAGGTAGTGTTACGATTAGAGTTAGTGTTTGCATTAGAGTTAGGTTTAATGTTGGACTTAGTGTTTGTGTTAGGTTTAGGGTTAGAATTAAGCTTAGGTTTACATTTGGAATGGGGGTTGGGGTTAGGGTTAGGGTGTATTTTAGAATTACAGTTAGAGTTAGAGTTATGGTCAGTGTTAAGACAAGCGTTAGGGTTAAGATTAGGGTTTGTGTTATGTTTTGTGTTATGGTTAGGGTTATGGTTAGGGTTATGATTAGGATTAGCATTAGATTCAGGTTTAAGGTTAGGGTTAGGGTTAGTGTTAGGGTTGTGGTTAGGTTTAGAATTAAGTTTAATGTTAGTGTTATGGTTAGGGGTAGGGATAGAGTTAGGGTTAGGTTTAGGGTTAGGTTTAGGGTTAGGTTTATGGTTAGGGTTAGGTTGAGTGTTAGGGTTAGGGTTAGCATTAGGGTTAAGGTTAGGGTATGGTTTAGGTTACGTTTAGTGTTAGGTTTAGGCTTAGGGGTAGAGTTAGGATTAGTGTTAGGTTTAGGGTTAATGTTTGTTTTGGGGTTAAGATTAGGGTTAAGTTTAGTGTTAGGTTAGTTAGATAGGGTTAGACTTAGAATCTGTGTTAGGTTTAGGGTTAGAGTTAGGATTAGGGTTAAATTGAAGATTAGGGTTAGACTTAGGGTTAGGGTTAGTGTTAGGATTAGGGTTAGTTTTAGGTTTAGTGTTAGGGTTAGGGTTAGTTTTAGGTTTAGTGTTAGGGTTAGGGTTAGGGTGTGTGTTAAGTTTAGGGTTAGTGTATCAATAGGGTTACGTGTAGGATTGGGGTTAGGGTTAGTGTTAGTGTTTGTGTTTGGGTTTGAACTAGGGTTAGTGATATTTTAGTCTTAGTGTTAGTGTTGGGGTTGGGTTAGGGTTAGTGTTAGTGTTAGCGTTAGAGTTTGTTTTAGAGTTAGTGTTAGGTTTAGGTTTAGAATTAGTGTTAGGGTTAGGGATAGGTTTAGGGTTAAGGTTAGGGTTAAGATTAGGCTTCTTGTTAGGGTTAGGGTTAGGATAATGGTTATGGTAAGGGTTAGTGTGAGGGTTAGGGTTAAGGTTAGCAATAGTTTAATTAGGGATAGGTTGATGTTTAATGTTAGAGTTAGGGTTAGAGTTAGTGTTATGGTTAGTTATAGGGTTAGCAATAGGGTTAGCATTAGAGTTACATTAAGTGTTAGGGTTAGCAGTACTCTTAGCGTTAGGATTAGTATTAGGGTTAGTGTTAGGTTTACATTAATATTAGGGTTCTGGTTATAGTTAGGTTTAGGTTTATGGTTAGGGTTATTATTATGGTTGATTTAGGGTTAGGGTCAATGTTCAGGTTAGGGTAAGGTTTAGGGTTTGGGTAAGGGTTATGATTAGGTTTAGTGTTAGGTTTAGTGTTAGGATTAGTGTTAGTGTTAGTGTTAGGGTTAGGGTTTGGGTTAAGTTTAGTTTAATGTTAGGGTTAGGTTTACAATAACGATTAGGGTTAAGTTTAAGGTTAGTTTTGCTGTTAGTGTTAGGGTTAGGGTGAAGTTTAGGTTTAAGGTTAGTTTTAGGGATAGAGTTAGGTTTAGGTTTAGGTTTAGGGTTAGGGTTAGTGTTAGGATTAGCATTACAGTTTGCCTTAGAGTTTGGATTAGTGTTAGGTTTATGGTTAGGGTTAGGTTTAGTGTTCAGGTTAGTGTTAGAGTTTGGGTTAGTATTAGGGTTTGAGATAGGGTTAGGGTTATTGTTAGGGTTAGGGTTAGACTTAGGGTTTGTGTTAGGTTTAGGGTTACAGTTAGGGTTAGAGTTTCAGTTAGGATTAGGGTTATTTTTAGGGTTAAGTTTAGGATGAGTGCTAGGGTTAGGGTTAGGTTAATATTAGTGTTAGTATTAGGCTTAGGCTTTGTGTTCAGTTTAGAAATAGGGTTAGTGTTAGATAAGGATTACTTGTAGGATTAGGGTTAGGGTTAGGGTTAGTGTTATGTTAGGTTTTGCGTTGGGTTAACATTCAGGTTAGTGTTAGTGTTAGGTTTAGGGATGGGTTAGGGTTTGTGCTAGGGATGGGTTAGGTTTAGAGTTAGGTTTTGTGCTAGGTTTAGTGTTAGGCTTAGGGTTAGGTATAGGATTAGTGTTTGGGTGAGAGATAGGGTTAAGTTTAGGGTTAGTGTTAGGGATAGGGTTAGAGTTATTCTTAGGTTTAGGGTTAGGGCTAGGCTTAGGGTTAAGATTAGTGTTAGTGTTAGGGTTAGGTTTAGCAATAGTGATAGTGTTAGCAATAGGTTTAGGGTTAATATTAGGGTTAGGGTTAGGATTAGTTTTAGTGTTATGGTTAGGGTTAGGGTTATGGATAGGGTTAGTGCTAGGGTTAGGGTTAGTGGTAGTGTGAGGGCTATGGTTAGGGTTAGGTTTAGTGTTAGGTTAGTGTAATGGTTAGTGTTATGGTTAGTGTTAATTTTTGTGTTAGGGTATGGTTTATGGTTAGGGTAACGGTTATGGTAAGGGTGATTCTTGGTTAAGTGTTAGGTTTAGTATTAGGATTAGGGTTAGGGGTAGTGTTAGTGTTAGAATTTTGGTTAAGATTAGGGTTAAGGTAAGTGTTAGTTTAGTGTTAGGGTTTGTGTTAGGGTTAGGCGTAGTGTTAGGGTTAGGGTTATAGTTAGGTTTAGGGATAGGGTTAGGGTTAGGTTTAGTGTTAGGTTTAGAGTTAGGCTTAGGTTTAGTGTTATGGTTAGGGTATGCGTTGGTGTTTGGGTTAGTGTTAGAGTTAGAGTTACAGTTAGGATTAGGGTTAGTGTTAGGATTAGTTTTAGGGTTAGCGTTTGCATTAGTGTTAGTGTTAGGTTAGTGTTAGGTTTAGGGTTAGGGTTAGAGTTAGGTTCACTTTTAGGATTAGGTTAGGGTTAGTGTTACTTTTAGGGTATGGTTATATTTAGGGTTCCTGTTAGGAATAGGCTTAGTGGTAGGGTTAGGATTAGGTGTAGGGTTAGTGTTAGGGTTAGTGTTAGAGTTTTACTTAGGGTTAGGGATAGAGTTAGTGTTAGGTTTAGTGTTAGGGTTAGGGTTAGGGATAGTGTTAGGTTTAGGAATAGTTTTAGGGATACTGTTACTGTTAGGGTTCGGGTTAGTGTTAGGTTTAAGTTTAGTGATAGGGTTATGGTTGGGATAGGGTTAGTGATATTTTTAGAATTAGGGTTTGAGTTTCTTTTATGGTTAGTATTAGAGATAAAGTTTAGGTTATGGTTAGTGTTAGGGTTAGGCTTAGTGTTTGTGTTAGAGTTAGGGATAGGGTTAGGGCTTGGGTCACCCTTAGGGTAAGTTTAAGAGTTAAGGTTAGGCTTAGGGTTATGGTTAGTTTTATGTTTAGTGTTAGTGTTAGGGTTTGTGTTAGGTTTAGTGTTAGGGTTAGTGGTTGTGTTATGGTTAGGTGTAGGGTTAGGATTACAAATAGGATTAGGCTTAGAATTAGGATTACGGGGCTAGGGATGTGGCTCAAGGGGTAGCACACTCGCCTGACATGCGTGCGGCCGATATTCAATCCTCAGCACCACATACAAACAAAGATGTTGTGTCCAACAATAACTAAAAAATAAATAACTAAATATTAAAAAATTCTCTCTCTCTCTCTCTCTCTCTCTCTCTCTCTCTCTCTCTCTCTCTCAATCACTCTCTTGCTTTAAAAAAATAGGGTTATTTTTTGGGTTACTTTTAGGGTTACTATTAGTCTTAGGTTTAGGGTTTAGGTTAGGCTTAAGGTTTGTTTTAGGGTAACAGTTAATGTTAGAATTAGGGTTAGTATTAGGTTTGGGGTTAGGTTTAGGGTTAGGGTTATTGATAGGTTTAAGTTTGAAGTTAGGGTTATTGTAAGCTTTAGTGTTAGTGTTAGGATTAGTGTTAGGGTTAGGGTAGGCTAAGTTTAGGGTTATGGTTTGTGTTATGGTTTGTCTTAGGGTTAGGGTTAGTGTTAGCGGTAGGGTTAGGATTACAGTTAGTGTTAGGGTTAGAATTAGGGTTAGGGTTAGTGTTAATGTTTGAGATAGGTTATTATTATGGTTAGGGATAGAGTTAGGGATTGGTTTAGGTTTACTGTTAGAATTAGGGTTAAAGTTAGTGTTATATTTATTATTAGGTTTAGGGTAGCGTTATCATTAGGATAAGATTTAGTGTTAGGTTTAGGGTTAATTTTAGGGTTAGCAATAGGGTTAGGATTAGGGTTTAGGGTTTAGGGTTTGAGTTAGTGTTAGGGTTAGGGTTAGGTTTAGTGTTTGGGTTAGTGTTATGTTTAGGTTTACGGTTAGGGTGAGTGTTCTGGTTAGGGTAAGGTTTAGGGTAAAGGTAAGACTTAGGGTTAGGTTTAGTGTTAGGTTTAGGGTTAGGGTTAGTGTTATGGTAAGGATTAGTGTTAGGCTTAGGGTTTGGGTTAAGGATAGGTTTAGGGTTAGTGTTAGGGTTAGTGTTAGGGTTTGTTTTAGATTAAGGGTTAGTGTTTGTGTTACGGTTAGAGCTAGGATAAGGTTAGGGTGAGTGTTAGTGTTAGGTTTAGTTTTACATTCAGGGTTAGGGTAAGGTTTAGTGTTAGTGATAGGTTTAGGATTTGTGTTGGCATTTGGGTTAGGGTTTATGTTAGTATTAGGGTTACGGTTTGGATTGGGCTTACTATTAGGATTAGTGTTAGTGTTTGTATTAGGGTTAATGTTAGAGTTAGTGTTAGGGATAAGGTTAAGTTTAGGGTTAATATTAGGATTAGGGTTAGTGTTTGTGTTAGAGTTAGGGTTAGGGTTAGGTTTCATGTTAGGGTTAGTCTTATGTTTTAGGTTAAGTTTAGGGATAATTTTAGGTTTGCGTAACGTTTAAGGCTAATGTTAGGGTTGGGTCATTATTAGAGGTAGTATTAGGGTTAGGTTTAGGGTTACGGTTAGGGTTAGTTTTAGGGTTAGGTTTAGGTTTAGGGTTTGGGTTAGTTATATGGTAAGGATTAGGTTTCGTGTTAGGGTTAGTGTTAAGGTTAGGATTTGTGTTAGGTTTAGCTTTAGGGTTAATATTAGGGTAGGGTTAGTATTTGTGTTAGGGTTAGGTTTAGGGATAGCTATAGGTTTTGTTTTAGGATTAGGGTTAGGGTTAGAGTTAGTGTTAGGGTTATAGTTAGGGTTAGGCTTAGGTTTTGTTTAGTGTTTGGGTTAGGGTTAGAGTTAGGTTTAGTGATAGGGGTAGTATTAGGATTTATTTTACTGTTAGGTTTGTGTTTAGTGTTAGGTTAGAGTTACAGGTGGGATTAGTGTTAGTGTTAGAGTAATATTAGTGTTAGGGTTTGTGTTACGTTTAGTGTTAGGGTTAGAGTTAGGGTTAAATTAGTGTTGTTATAGGGTTAGTTTTAAGGTTGAGTTTAGGGTTAGAAATAGTGTTATATTTAGAGATAGGTTTAGGGGTAGTGTTAGGGTTAAGTTCAGGGTTAGAGTTAGTGTTATGGTTAGGGATATGGTTAGTGTTAAGGTTAGCATTAGTGTTAGCTTTAGGTTTAGTGTTTATGTTACTGTAAGGGTTGGGTTTAGGATTAGGTTTAGTGTTATGGTTTAGGATAGGGTCTGTGTTAGGGTTATGGTTAGGGTTAGTTTTAGGTTTACTGTTAGGTTTAGGGTTAGTGTTAGGATTAGTGTTATTGTCAGGGTTTGTATTAGGGTTAGAGTTATTGTTTAGGTTAAGGTTAGGGTTAGGGTTAGTTTTAGGGTTTGCATTAGGTTTAGAGTTAGTGTTAGAGTTAAGGTTAGGGTTAGGGTTAGTGTTAGCATTTGTGTTAGGATCAGAGTTATTGTTAGTGTGAGTGTTAGGTTACTGTTAGTGTTAGGGTTAGTGTTAGATTTAGGGTTAAAATTTGTGTTAGTGTTAGGGTTAGAGTAAGTGTCAAAATTAGTGTTAAGTTTAAGTTTATTGTTAGTGTTACTGTTAGGGCTAGGGGTAGGGGTAGTGTTAATTTTATAATAGGTATAGTGGTAGTATTAGTGTTAGGATTAGGTTAGTGTTACAATTAGGGTTAGGGGTAGGGTTAGTGTGACTGATAGGGTTAGGGTTAGTGTTAGGATAAAAGTTAGGTTTAGTGTTAGGGATTGGGTTAGTGTTAGTGTTAGGGTTATGGTTTGGGTTAGGGTTAGGGTTAGTGTTAGGGCTAGGATTATGGTTAGGATTAGCATTAGGGTTACGGTTAATTTTAGTGTTTAATTTATCATTAGAGTTAGTGTTAAGGCTAATGTTAGGGTTAGGGTTAAGTTGAGAGTTAGGGTTAGGGTTAGGGATAAGTTTAGGGTTAGTGTTAGTTTTAGGGTTAGAGTTAGTTTTAGCGTGAATGTTAGGGTTAGGGTTATGTTTAGTGTTAGTATTTGGGTTAGGGTTAGGGTTAGGTTTAAGTATAGTGTAAGGTTTAGGGATACGTTTAGAAGTGTTGTAAGGTTTAGGGTTAGGTTTAGTGTTATGGTTAGGGTTAGGGTTAGGTTTAGGATTAGTGTTAGTTTTAGAGTTAGGTTTAGAGTTATTTTTAGGCTAAAAATTAGGGTTAGGGTTAGGGTTAGAGTTAATTTTAGTGTTAAGTTAGTTTTAGTGTTATTTTTAGACTTATGGTTAGAGTTAGTTTAGGATTAGTGTTAGGTTTAGAGTTAGGGTTGAGTTAGGGTTATTGTTAGGTTTAGAGTGAGGGTTAGTGTTAGGGTTACGTTAGAGTTAGAGATAGAGTGAGAGTTAGTGTTAGGGTTAGTGTTAGGTTTGGGGTTAGAATTTGTGTTAGATTTATGGTTAGGGTTGGGGTTAGGGTTAGTATTGGGGTTAGGTTTAGGTTTAGTGTTAGGGTTATAATTAAGGTAAAGATTAGGGTTATTGTTAGGGTTATGGTTATGGTTAGTGTTAGTATTAATATTAGAGATAGTGTTAATATTAATTAATATTAATTTATGGTTAGGTTTAGTGTAAGGGTGAAGTTTAGGTTTAGGTTTTGTGTTAGAGTTTGGGTTAAGGTTATGTTAGGGTTAGTTTATGATTAAAAATATGGTTAGGGATAAGATTATTGTTAGTGTCAATGTTAGGGTTAAGGTTAGGGTTAGGGTTAGTGTTAGGGTTAGGGTGAGTGTTAGCGTTAGTGTTTGAGTTAGCATTTGAGTTCGTGTTAATGTAAGGGTTAGGGTTAGGATTAAGTTTAGTGTTATGGTTAGGGTTAGTGTTTGTGTTAGGATTTGTTTAGAGTCAGGGTGAGGCTTAGGTTTGGAATTACAATTAGAATTAGCAATAGGGATAGTATTAAATTAGGGTTAGCGTTAGAATTTAGGTTACAGTTATGGTTAGTGTTAGGGTTTGGGTTAGGATTAGGGTTAGTGTTAGGGTAGGTTTAGGGTAACTATTAGTGTTAGGGTTAGCATTAAAATTAGGTTTACTGTTAGTGTTAGGGTTAGCGTTAGGGTTAGGTTTAGGGTTAGGATTAATGCAAAGGTTAGTGTTAGGGTTAATTTTACGGTTAGGGAAAGGTTTAGGGTTAGGTTAAGAATTAGGGTGAGTTTAGGTTTAGAGTTAGGGTTAGTGTTACTTTTAGGGTTATGGTTATGGTTAGGTTTAGGTTTAGATTTATTGTAAGGGTTAGGGTTAGGGTTTGTGTTAGAATTAGGTTGAAGGTAAGTGTTAGGTTTGGTTTACGGGTAGGATTAGGTTTAAGGTTAGGGTTAGAGTTAGTGTTAGGGTTTGCATTAGGGTAGGGTTAAGGTTAGGGTCAGTGTTAGGTTTAAAATTTGTGTTAGGTTTAGTGTTAGAATTAGCATGAGGTTTAGGATTAGTGATAGGGTTAGGGATAGGGTTAGTTTTAGTGTTAGGGTTCATTGTAGGGTTAGGATTATGATTAATGTTAATTAAAGAGTTAGGGTTAGGGTTAGCAATAGTGTTAGGGTTAAAGAGAGTTTTGGTGTTAGTGTTAGGGTTACAGGTAGGGTAAGGTTTAGTGTTAGGAGTAGAGCTAGGGTTACTGTTATTGTTAGTGTAGGGTTAATTTTAGGGTTTGGTTTAGGGTTAGAGTCAGGTTTCATGATAGGATTAGAATTTGTGTTAGTTTTAGGTTTGATGATAGGATTAGTGTTAGTGTTATGTTTAGGGTTATGTTTAGGGTTAGGTTTATTCTTGGGGTTAATGTTATGGTTAAGGTTAGAGTTAGGGTTAGTGTTTGGGATAGGGTAAGGTTTAGGGTTAGGTTAAGTGTTAGTGTTAGGTTTCTGTTAGGTTTAGCTTTAGGGACAGGTTTAGGGTTTCTGTAAGGGTTAAGGTTTGGGTTAAGGTTAGGGTTAGGGTAAGGGTTAGTGTTAGGGTTTTTTTAGGGTTAGGGTTAGGGTTATTTTTAGGGTTAGTGTTACAATTAGGATTAGGATTAGGTTTAGAGTTAGTATTAGGGTTAGTGTTGAGGTTAGGTTTAGGGTTAGGTTTAGTGTTAGGATTTGGGTTGGGTTTGTTTTAGGGTTAGTTTTAGGTTTAGTGTTACTGTTAGAATTTCCATTAGAATTAGTGTTAGTGTTAGAGTTTGTGTTCTGTTTAGTGTATGTGTTAGTCTCATGGTTAAAATTAGGGTTAGTGTTAGGCTTTATGTTAGGGTTAAAATTAGGGTTAGTGTTAGTGTTAGAATTAGTCTGAAGTATAGGGTTAGTGTTAGGATTAGGGTTAGAAGATAGGGTTAGTGTTAGGGTTAGGGTTAAGGCTCTTCATAGTGTTAGGGTTACAGTTGGAGTTAGAAATAATGTAAGAGTTATGTTTAGGGTTAGTGTTAAATTTAGGGTTAGGGTTAGGTTTAGGTGTAGTGTTAGATTTAGGACTATGTTTAGGGTTAGTGTTAGTGTTAGGGTTAGTTATAGGGTTAGTGTTATGGTTATGGTTAGGGTTAGGGTTAGAGTTAGGTTTAGGTTTAGGTTTAGGGTTGATGTTATGGTTATGATTATGGTTAGGGTTAGAGTACAGGTTAGCGTTAGGGTTAGTGTTTGGGTTAGGCTTAGGATTTGAGTTAGGGTTAGGGTTTGGTTTAATGTTAGGGCTAGGTTTAGGGTTAGAGTTAGGTTTCATGTTAGGTTTAGTATTAGGGTTAGTTTTAGGGTTAGTGATAGAGTTAGTGTTAATGTTATGTTTAGGGTTATGGTTATGGTTAGGTTTTGTCTTAGGGTTAGTTTTATGGTTAAGGTTAGAGTTAGAGTTAGTGTTCAAGATAGAGTAAGGTTTAGGGTTAGATTAACTGTTAGTGTTAGGTTTCTGTTAGGTTTATTTTTAGAGACAGATTTAGGGTTTCTGTAAGGGTTAGGGTTTTGGTTAAAGTTAGGGTTAGGGTTTAGGGTTATTGTTAGGGTTTAGGTTACAGTTAGAATTAGGTTTAGGTTTAGGGTTAGTGTTTGGGTTAATGTTGGGGTTAAGTTTAGGGTTAGATTTAGTGTTAGGGTTTGGGTTGGTGTTAGGGTTAGTTTAGGGTAGTGTTACTGTTAGGGTTACCATTAGAATTAGTGTTAGTGTTAGGGTTTGCGTTAGGGTTAGTGTAAGGGTTAGTGACATGGTTAAATTTAGGGTTAGTGGTAGCCTTTATGTTAGGGTTAGAATTAGGGTTAGTGTTAGTGTTAGGTTTAGTGTTAGGTTTATGTTTAGTGTTAGGGTTAGGGTTAGGGATAGGTTTAGTGTTAGGGTTAAGGTTCATCATAGTGTTAGGGTTTGAGTTGGAGTTAGGATTAATGTAAGGGTTAAGTTTAGGGTTAGTGTTAAAGTTAGGGTTAGGGTTAGGTTTAGGTATAGTGTTAAGTTTCGGACTATGTTTAGGGTTAGTGTTAGGGTTAGGGTTAGGTTTAGGGTTAATGTTATGGTTATGGTAACGGTTAGGGTTAGGGTACAGGTTAGGGTTAGTGTTAGGGTTAGCCTAGGGTTTGAGTTAGGTTTAGGGTTTGGTTTAATGTTAGGGCTAGGTTTACAGTTAAAATTATGGTTTGATTTTAGATTAGGGTTAGTGTTAAACTTTGCATAAGAGTTAGTTTTAAGATTAGTGTTAGGGTTAGGTTTATGGTTACGATTAGTGTTAGGGTTAGGGTGAGAGATAAGTTTAGGGTTAGTGTTAAGGATAGAGTTAGGGTTATGTTTAAGGTAAGGATTAGTGTTAGGTTAGGGTTAATGAGCATGTTAGTGTTAGATTTAGCATGAGTGTTAGTGTTAGGGTTAGGTTTAGGTTTGGTGTTAGTGTTTGGGTTAGGGTTAGGGTTAACGATGGTGTTAGGGTTAGTAATAGGTTTAGAGTTAGTGTTAGGGTTATGATTATGGTTAGTGTTATGCTTAGGGTTAGTGTTAGGTTAGGTTAAAGGGTAGGATTAGGTTAGGGTTAGTGTTAGTGTTAGTGTTTGCGTTAGAATTAGTGTTAGGGTTAGTTTTAAGGTTAGGGTTAGGTTTGGGTTAAGGTTAGTGTAGGCTTAAGGTTACGGTTTGTGTTAGTGTTAGTGTTATGGTTATGGTTAGGTTTAAAATTAGGGTTAAGTTTAGGGTTAGTATTATATTTAGCGTTAGGTTTAAGGATAGGATTAGTGTTAGGGTTAGTGTTAGCGTTATGTTTATGGTTAGAGTTAGGGTGAGCATTAGGCTTAGAGTTAATTTGAGTTTTAAGTTTAGTGTTACGGTTAGTGTTAGTGTTAGTGTTAGGTTCATGATTAGGTTTAGGTTTGGTGTTAACGTTAGGGTTATTGTTAGGTTTAGGGATGGGGTTAGGGTTAGTGTTAGGTTTAGGTTTTGGTTTAACTTTAGGCTTAGGGTTAGTAATAGGGTTAGTTTTAGTGTTTGTGTTAAGGTTAGGGATAGTGTTAGGGTTGGGCTTACAGTTACTATTAGGTTTAGAGTTATTATTAATATTAGGGTTAGGTTCAGTGCTAGGTTTAGGGTTAGGGTTTGTATTAGGGTTAGGTTAGGGTTAGTGTTAGTGTTAGGGTTACAGTTAGGATTAGGATTAGTGTTAGGACTAGTGTTAGATTTAGGATTTACATTAGGCTCAGTTGTAGGGTTAGGGTTATTGTTATGTTTGTTTTTAGTGTTAGGGTTATTTTCAGGGTTAGGATTAGTGTTAATGGTGGGGTTAGAATTAGGGTTAGGGTACATTTAGGGTTGGTGTTAAGGTTAGGGTTCCGGTTCATCTTAGCATAAGGGCTCGGGTTAGTGTTAGTGTTAGTTTTAGGGATAGGGTTAGGGTTAGTGTTAGGGTTAGTTTTAGGTTTAGGTTTAGTGTTATGGTTATGGTTAGGGTTAGGGTTAGTGGAAGGTTCAGGAAAGTGTTTAGGTTAAGTGTTAGGTTTAGAGTTAGGTTTAGGTTTAGTGTAACACATAGGGATAGGCTTATAGCTAGTGTTAGTGTTAGAGTTAGGGTTACAGTTAGGTTTAGTGTTATGGTAAGGGTTAGGATTTTTGTTATGTTAAGTGTTAGGGTTAGTTTAAGAGTTAGGTTTAGTGTTAGGGTTATGATTTGATTTAGAGTTAGGTTTAGGGTTAGGTTTAGTGTTAGGGTAAGATACAGGGTTAGGGTTAGGTTAAGTGTAAGTGATAGTTTAAGAGTTAGTTTTAGTATGAGGGTTAGGGTTAGTTTTAGTGTAAGTGTTAGAGTTAGGGTCAGGGTTAGAGGTTTTGTTATGGTTAGGTTTAGGTTTAGGGTTAGGGTTATGGATAGGATTAGGGTTAGAATTAGGGTTAGGTTAGGGTTAGAATTAGGGTTAGGTTAGGGTTAGGGAATGTCTTAGTTTTACGGTTAGGTTTAATGTTAGTGTTAAGTTTAGGATTAGGGTTTGTGTTAGAGTTAAATTTAATGTTACATTTAGGATTAGTGTTAGATTTAGGGTTACATTTAATTTTAGGGTCAGTGTTGGCTTAGCTTTTGATTTAGGGTTAGTGTTAGAGTTGAGGTTAGGGTTAGGCTTAGGGCTGGGGTTAGGGTTAGGGTTAGGCTTAGGGTTAGTGTTAGGTTTAGGGTTAGGTTTAAAGTTAGTTAAGAGTTAGGGTTAGGTTTGGGTTAGGGTTTGTCTTTGGTTTATGGTTAGTCTTAGGGTTGGGGTTACAGTTAGTTTAAGGTTTAGTGTTATGGTTAGGGTTAGGGTTTGTGTTAGGTTTAGCATTAGGGTTAGATTAAGGGTTAGTGCTAAGTTTAGCCTGAGGGTTAGGAATAGTGTTAGTGTTAAGTTTAGGGTTAGGATTAGGGTTAGTGTTATAATTCAGATTATGGATAGGGTAAGGATTAGTGTTAGGGTTAAGTTTATGCTTAGGTTTAGGGTTACAGTAAGTGTTAGGTTAGGTTTAGAGGTAGGATTAGGGTTAGGTTTAGGGTTAGAGTTAGTGTTAGGTTTGTGTTAGGTTAGTGTTAGGGTTATTGTTAGTGGTAGGGTTATGGTTGTTTTAGGGTTAGTGTTAGTTTTAGGGTTAGGGTTTGTGTTAGTGTTAGAGTTAGGGTTGGGTTTAGATTTAGGATTAGTGTTAGGGTTAGGGTTAGTTTTAGGATTAGCATTAGGGTTTGAGTTAAGATTAGGTTTAGGGTTAGGCTTAGGGTTAGTGTTACTGTTAGGGTTAGAGTTATGTTTAGAAATAGTGTTAGGGTTAGTGATAGGTTTATGTTTAGTGTTAGAGTTAGGGTTAGGATTAGGGTTAGAGTTATGTTTAGGGTTAGGTTTAGGGATAGCTTTAGTGTTAGGGTTAGCCTTAGGATTAGGTTTAGGTTTAGGGTTAGGGTTAGCATTATGGTTAGTTTTAGAGTTAGTTTTAGGGATAGTGTTAGAATTAGAGTTAGTGTTAGGGTTAGGTTTATGGTTAGGTTAGGTTAGGTTTAGGTTCAGTGTTAGGGTTAGTGTTATGGTTAGGGTTATTGTGAATGTTCAGGTTAGGGTAAGGTTTAGGTTTAGGTTAAGATATAGGGTTAGGTATAATGTTAAATTTAGGATTAGAGTTAGAATTAGGGTTAAAGTTAGTGTTAGGATTAGGGTTAGTGTCAGGGTTTGTGTTAGGTTTAGGGATATTGTTATGTTTAGGGTTCCAGTTAGAATTAGGGTTAGGTTTAGGTTAGTTTTAGGGCTGGTTTTGGGTTTAGATTTAGGGTTAGGTTTAGGGTTAGGGTTTGGGTTAACGTTTGTGTTAGGGTTAGTGTTACGGTTAGTGTTAGTTTTAGGGTTACCTTTAGGATTAGGGTTAGTGTTAGGATTAGTGTTAGTGTTAGGGTTTGCATTAGGGTTAGTGTTAGGTTTAGTCATATGGTTAGGGTTAGTGTTAGTGTTAGATTTTCTGCTAGGGTTAGAGTGAGGATTAGTGTTAGTGTTATGGTTAGTTTTATGTAGGGTTAGTGTTAAGTTTAGGGTTAGTCTTAGGGTTAGAGTGTTAGGCTTAGAGTTAGAGTTAGGATTACTGTTAAGGTTAAGATTATGGTTGGTGTTAGGTTTAGGGTTAGGGTGAGGTTTAGGTATAGTGTTGGGTTTAGGAATATATTTATGGTTAGTGTTAGGGTTAGCTTTATGTTTATTGTTACTGTTATGGTTATGCTTAGCTTTAGAGTTAGGGTTAGGGTTATTTTTAGTTTTAGGGTACACATTAGGGTTAGGGTTAGTGTTAGGGTTAGGATTAGGGTTTCAGTTAGGGTTAGGGTTTGGATTAGGGTTAGGCCTAGGGTTATGATTAGGATTAGGTTTTGTATTAGACTTAGTATTAGTGTTAAACTTTGCATAAGAGTTAGTGTTAGGGTTAGGATTATGGTAATAGTTAGATTTAGGCTTAGGGTTAGGGATAAGTTTAGGGTTAGTGTTAGGTTTAGGCTTTGGGTTATGTTTATGGTTAGGGATAGTGTTAGGGTTACGGTTAGGGTTCATGTTAGGGTGAGGTTTAGCGTAAGTGTTAGTGTTACTGTTAGGTTTATGTTTGGTGTTAGTGTTTGGGTTAGGCTTAGGGTTTGTGTTAAGGATAGTGTTAGTGTTAGTGAAAGATTTAGAGTTAGTGTTAGGTTTAGGGTTATGGTTACTGTTATGGTTAGGGTTATGGTTAGGTCTAGGGTTAGTGTTCGTGGTAGATTTAGGTTTATGGTTAGTATTAGTGTTAATGTTGGGGATAGGGTTAGTGTTAGGGTTAGGGTTAGGGTTAGGTTTAGTGTGAGAGTTAGGGTTTTGGATCGGGTTAGTGTTCTTTTTAAGGATAAGTTTAGGGTTAGATTTAGGGTTAGGTTTAGAGTTAGGTTTATATTTAGGGTTAGGGTTAGGTTTTGTGTTTGGGATAGGGTTAAGGTTAGGTTTAAGTTTACAATTATGGTTAGGGTTAGATTTAGGGTTACAGTTAGTGTTAGCGTTAGGGTTAGTGTTTGGCTTAGGGTTAGGGTAGGGTGAGAGTTAGGGTTAGGGTTAGGTTTACTATTATTATTAGGGTTCGATTTTGGGCTAAGGTTAAAATAAGTGTTAGGGTTAGGTTTAGTGTTAGTTTTATTGTTAATGTTAGGGTTAGGGTCGGAGTAAGGTTTGTAGTTTTTGTTAGGGTAGGATTATTGTTAGGTTTAAGAATCAGGTTAGGGTTAGGGTTAGGTTTAGTTTTATGGTTAGAGTTTGGTTTATGTTTACGGTTAGTGTTAGGGTTAGCATTAGGGTTAGAGTTAGGGTTAGTGTTAGGGTTAGCATTAGGGTTAGGCTTAAAATTACTGTTTGGATTAGGCTTAGGTTTAGGGTTAGAGTTAAGGTTAATGGTAAGATTAGGGTTAGGGTTAAAGTTAATGTTTGTGTTAGGGTTTATGGTTTCGGTTAGGTTTAATGTTAATGTTAGGTTTCGGTTTATGGTTAGGATAAGTGTTCAAATTAGGGTAAGGTTTATGGTTTTGGTAAGGGATAGAATTACGTTTAGTTTTATGGTTAGGTTTAGGGTTAGCGTTAAGGTTAGTGTTACGGTTAGGGTTTGTTTATGTTTAGGGTTAGAGTTAGTGTTAGGATTAGTGTTGGGGTTTTTATTAGGGTTAGAGTTAGTGTTAGGATAAAGGTTATATTTATAATTAGAATTTCTGTTAGGGTTTTGGTTATGGTTGGGTTTTGGTTATGGTTAGGATTAACGTTAATGTTAGGATTAGGGTTATGTTAGGGTTAGGGTTAAAGTTAGAGATTGTATTAGGGTTAGTGTTAGTGCTAAACTTTGCATTAGAGTTAGTGTTAGGGTTAAAATTATGGTTTCGGTTAGTGTTAGGTTTCGGGCTAGTGATAAGTTTAGGATTAGTGTTAGTTTTAGAGTTAGGGGTTATGATAATGGTTGGGGTTAGTGTTAGGATTATGGTTAGGGTTCATGTTAAGGTTAGGTTTAGCATGAGTGTTAGGGTTAGGGGTAGGTTTAGGTTTGGTGTTAGTGTTTGGGTTAGGGTTCGGCTTAGTGTTAGTGAAAGATTTAGAGTTAGTGTTAGGGTTAGGGTTATGGTTGCTTTTATGGTTAGGGTTAGGGTTAGGACTAGGGTTAGTGTTAGTGTTAGATTTAGGTTTATGATTAGTGTTAGTGTTCATTTTAGGTATAAGATTAGTGTTAGTGTTATCGTTAGGGTTAGGTTTAGTGTGAGGGTTATGATTACGGTTAGGGTTAGTGTTAATTTTAAGGATAGGGTTAGGGTTAGATTTAGGGTTAGGTTTATAATTAGGGTTATGTTTAGGGTTAAGGTTAGGTTTTGTGTTACAGATTGGGTTTGTGTTCGGGTTAGGTTAGGGTAGTGTGAGAGTTAGGGTTACAGTTAGGTTCATTGTTATGGTTAGGGTTTGATTGTGGGCTAGGGTTAAGATAGGTGTTAAGGTTAGGTTTAGTGTTAGTGTTAGGGTTGGGTTTAGGTAAGAGTAAGGGTTGTGGTTAGTGTTGGGTTAGGTTATTGTTAGGGTTAAGGATCGGGTTCGGGTTAGGGTTACGTTTAGTTTTAGAATTAGAGGTAGGTTTAAGTTTGTGGTTAGTGTTTGGGTTAGCATTAGGTTAAGATAGGGTTAAGGTTAGATTTAGGGTTAGGTTTATGATTAGGTTTATATTTAGGGTTAGGGTTAGGTTTTCTGTTAGGGATAGGGTTCATCTTAGGGTTAGGGTTAGGGTAGTGTGAGAGTTAGGGTTATAGTTATGTTCATTGTTATGGTTAGAGTTCGATTGTGGGCTAGGTTTAAGATAGGTGTTAGGGTTAGGTTTAGTGTTAGTGTTATTGTTAGTGTTAGGGTTAGGTCGGAGTAAGGGTTGTGGTTAGTGTTAGGGTTAGGGTTATTTTTAGGGTTAAGGGATCGGGTTCGGGTAAGGGTTAGGTTTAGTTTTAGGGTTAGAGGTAGGTTTCAGTTTAGTTAGTGTTCGGGTTAGCATTAGGTTAAGAGTTAGGGTTAGTATTAGGGTTAGCATTAGGGTTAGGGTTAAAATTAGTGTTAGGATTAGGGTTAGGGTTAGAGTTAAGGTTAGTGGTAGGATTAGGGTTAGGGTTAAAGTTAGTGTTTGTGTTAGGGTTATGGTTAAGGTTATGTTTAATGTTAATGTTAATATTAAGGTTTGTTTTATTTTTAGGATAAGTGTTCACGTTAGGGTAAGGTTTACAGTTTTGGTAAGGGATAGGGTTAGGTTTAGTGTTAGGGTTAGGGATAGGTTTAGGCTTAAGGTTAGTGTTAAGTTTATGGTTTGGTTTATGTTTAGGGTTAGAGTTAGTGTTAGGATTAAGGTTATATTTATAATGAGGTTTTGTGTTAGGGTTTCGCCTAGGGTTAGGATTTTGGTTATGGTTACGATTCACGTTAGAGTTAGGGTTAGGATTAGGATTAGGGTTACGTTAGGGTTAGGGTTAAAGTTTGGGTTTGTTTTAGGGTTATATTTAGAGTAAGGTTTAGGGTTAAAGTTAGTGTTAGTGTTAGGGTCAGGGTTAGGGTTAGGGTTAGTGTTAGTGTTAGGGTTAGGGTTATTTTTAGGATTAGGTTTAGGGTTATAGAAATTGTTAGGTATAGTGTTATGGTTTGAGTAAGGGTTAGTATTTTGTTAGTGTTAGGGTTAGGAATAGGGTTGCAGTTATGATTAGCATTAAGGTTAGGTTTTGAGTATGGGTTAGTGTTAGGTGTAGTATTAGAGGTTGTGTTAGGAATAGAGTTAGTGTTAGGTTTAAGGTTACATATAGGATGAGGGTTAGGTTAAGTTTAGGTTTAGGTGTAGGGTTAGTGTTAATGTTAGGGTTAGGTTTAGGATTGGTGTTATTATTACGGTTAGGATTAGAGTTAGGTATAAGTTTAGAGATAGGATTAAGGTTAGTGTTAGTGTTAGTGTTAGGGTTAGGGTTAGGGTTAGGTTTACTGTGAGGGTGAAGTTTAGGGTTAGGATTAGAGTTAGGATGTTAGGATTAGGGTTTAGAATTAGGGTTAGGGTTAGGGTTAGTGTTATGGTAAGGGTTAGTTTTAGAGTTAAGTATAGGGTTAGGGTTAGTTTTCTGGTTAGTGTTAATATTAGGGTTAGTGCTTTTATTAGGTTTAGGCTTAGGGTTAGGGTTTGATTTAGGGTTAAGAGATACAGTTAGGGTTAGGATTAGGTTTAGTATTGGGGTTACTGTTAGGAATAGGGTTAGGGTTAGTGTAAGTGTTATGGTTTGATTTAGTGTTAGGGTTAGGGTTAGATTTACTGTTAGAATGCGTGTTGGGGTTTGGGTTAATGAAAGGGTAAGTGTAAGGCTTAAGCTTATGATTAAGTTTGAGATTATAGTAAAGAATAGGGTTAGGGTTTTTGTTAGATTTAGGGTTAGTATTAGTGTTAGATTTAGGTTTAGGATTAGGTTTAGGTTTAGGGTGAGAGTTAGGTTTAGGATAGTTTTAGGGTAAGGGTTAGGGTTCTGTTTAGTTTAGTTCTAGGGTTAAGGTTAGTGTCAGAGTTAGGGTTATGATTTCTGTTGATGTGAGGCTTAGGGATAAGTTAAATGTTAGGATAAGGATTGGGATTAGAGTTAGGGTTAGGGTTAGTGTTATATTTAAAGCAACAGTTATGGTTAGGGTAGGTTAGGGTTAGGATTAGGGTGAGGTTTAGTGCTAGGAATAGGGTTAGTTTTAGGGTTAAAGTTAGTGTTAGGCTCAGGGGTTAGTGTTAGTGTTAGGGATAGTGTGAGGGTCAGAGTTAGGTTTAGGTTGATGATTACAGTTAAAGTTAGTGTTAGTGTTAAGGTAAGGGTTAGGTTAGTGTAAGGGTTAGTCTTAGGGGTTAGGTTTAAGTTTAGTGTTAGTATTAGGGTTAAGGTTTCAGTTATGGTTTGGATTCAGGTTACAGTTAGAGTTAGTTTTACTGTTAGGTTAGGGTTATGTTTATGGTTAGGGTTTGTGCGAGACTTAGATTTAGAATAAGCAATAGGGTTAGAGTTAGTGTTAGAGATAGTATTATTGTTTGAGTTAAGTTTAATTTAGTGTTAGGTTTAGGTTTAGGGTTAGGGTTAGTGTTAGGTTAGGGTTAGTGTTATAATTAGGGCTATGTTTTTATTATGGTTTACTGTTAGTGTTATGGTTAGGGTTAGGTTTAGGGTTTGTGTTAGTGTTGGGGTAAAAGTTCGGTTATGGGTTAGTGTTAGTGTTAATGTTAGGGTTAGGCTCAGGGTTTGAGTTAGGGTTAGGGTTTGGGTTAGTGTTATGCCTAGGGTTATGGTTAAATTAGGATTTGGGTTAGGGTTAGTGTTAGTTGTAAACTTTGCATAAGAGTTAGTGTTAGGGTTAGTGTTATGGTTAAGTTTATGGTTATGGTTAGTGTTAGGGTTAGGGTGAGGGATAAATTTAGGGTTAGTTATAAGGTTAGGTTTAGGGTTATGTTTATGGTTAGGATTAGTGTTAGGTTAGGGTTAAGGATCATGCTAGCATTAGGTTTAGCGTGAGTGTTAGTGTTAGTGTTAGGTTTAGGTTTGGTGTTAGTGTTTGGGTTAGGGTTAGGCTTAGGGTTTTGTATAGAGTTAGGGTTAGTAATAGGTTTATAATTAGTGTTAGGGTTATTGTTATGGTTAGTGTTATGATTAGGGTTCAGGTTAGGTTAGTTTTAAGGGTCGGATTAGGTTAGGAATAGTGTTTGTGTTAGTGTGAGGGTTTGCGTTAGGATTAGTGTGAGGGTTAGTTTTAGGGTTAGGGTTTTGGTTAGGGTTATGTTAGGGTTAAGATTAGGGTTTGTGTTAGGGTTAGTGTTATTGTTATGGTTAGGTTTAAATTTAGGGTTAGGGTTAGTGTTTATATTTAGTGTTAGGTTTCAGGATAGGTTTAGTGTTTGAGTTAGCGTTAGGGTTAGGTTTAGGGTTAGAGTCAGAGTTAGTGTTAAGCTTAAGGTTAGGTTTAGTGTTACGGTTAGGGCTAGAGTTAGTGTTAGTTTAGTTAGTGTTAGTTTTTTCGTGTTAGTTTTAGGGTTACTTTTAGGATTAGGGTTAGTGTTAGTATTAGTGTTAGTGTTAGGGTTTTCATTAGGGTTAGTGTTAGGGTTAGTGATAAGGTTAGGGTTAGGGTTAGTGTTAGATTTTCTGCAAGGGTTAGAGTGAGGTTAGTGTTAGTGTTATTTAAGGTTAGTGTTAGGTTTAGGGTTAGTGTTAGGGTTAGGGCTGGGGTTAGTGTTTGTGTTAAGGTACTTCATATTGTTAGGGTTAGAGTTAGAGTTAGGATTAATGTTAGGGTTAAGATTAGGGTTGGTATTGGGGTTAGGGTTAGGGTTAGGGTTAGGTATAGTGTTGGGTTTAGGAATGTATTTAGGGTAAGTGTTAGGGTTAGCATTATGTTGTGGTTAGAGTTATGGTTATGGTAGGTTTAGGGTTAGGGTTAGTGTTAGGGTAGGGTTATTTTTAATGTTCGGGTACAAGTTAGTGTTAGGGTTAATGTTAGGGTTAGGATTAGGGTTTGAGTTAGGGTTAGGGTTTGGGTTAGGTTTAGGCCTAGGGTTATGATTAGAATTAGGTTCTGTGTTACGGTTAGTGTTAGTGTTAGTGTTAGAGTTAGGATTATGGTTACGGATAATGTTAGGGTTAGGGTTAGGGATTAATTTAGGGTTAGTGTTAGGTTTAGGGTTAGGGTTATGTTTATGTTCAAGGTTAGTGTTAAGGTTATGGTTAGGGTTCACGTTAGGGTTAGGGTTAAGGATAGTGTTAGGGTTAGTGAAAGATTTAGAGTTAGTGTTAGTGTTAGGGTTATGGTTACTCTTATAGTTAGGTTTAGGGTTAGGACTAGGGTTAGTGTTAGTTTTAGATTTAGGTTTATGGTTAGTGTTAGTATTAATGTAAGGGATAGGATTAGTGTTAGGGTTAGTTTTAGGGTTAGGTTTACTGTAAAGGTTAGGGTTAGTGTTAATTTTAAGGATAGGGTTAGGGTTAGATTTAGGTTTAGGTTTAGAGTTAGGGTTATGTTTAGGGTTAGAGTTTCTTTTTGTGTTAGAGATAGGGTTAGGGTTAGGTTTACATTTACAATTATGATTAGGGTTAATGTTAGGGTTACAGTTAGTGTTAGGGTTAGGGTAAGGGTTAATATTAGGGTTAGCGTTATAGTAGGGTGAGAGTTAGGGTTAGAGTTAGGTTTATTGTTATGGTTAGGGTTTGATTTGGGGCTAGGGTTAGGATTAGTGTTAGGGTTAGGTTTAGTGTTAGGGTTAGGTTTAGTGTTAGTGTTATTGTTAGCGTTAGGGTTACGGTCGGAGTAAGGGTTGTGATTATTGTTAGGGTTAGGGTTATTGTTAGGGTTATGGATCGGGTTCGGGTTAGAGTTAGGTTTAAATTTAGGGTTAGAGTTCATTTTACGTCTATGTTTAGTGTTCAGGTTAGCATTATGGTAAGAGTTAGGATTAGTTTTAGGGTTAAAATTAGTGTTAGGATTAGGGTTATTGTTAAGGTTAGAATTAAGGTTTGTGGTAGGATTAGGGTTAGGGTTAAAATTAGTGTTTGTGTTAGGGTTATGGTTAAGGTTAAGTTTAGTGTTAATGTTAGGTTTCGGTTTATGGTTAGGATAACTGTTCGCATTAGGGTAAGGTTTATGGTTTGGGTAAGGGATAGGGTTAAGTTTAGTGTTAGGTTTAGGGTTAGGATTAAGGTTAGTGTTAAGGTTAGGGTTTGGTTTATGTTTAGGGTTAAAGTTAGTGTTAGGATTTATATTAGGGTTAGAGTTAGTTTTAGGATTATGGTTATATTTATAATTAGGATTTGTGTTAGGGTTTTGGTTAGGGTTAGAGTTTCGGTTATGGTTAGGATTTGCATTAGTGTTAGGATTAGGATTACGTTAGGCTTAGGGTTAAGGTTAGGGTTCTTTTTAGGGATAGATTTAGGGTAAGTATTAGGGTTATGGTTAGAGTTAGTGTTAGGGTTATGGTTAGTGTTATAGTTAGGGTTAGTTAGGTTTACAGTGAGGGTTACTTTTAGGGCTAAGTTTAGGGTTATAGATAGGGTTAGGTTTAGTGTTACGGTTTGGGTTAGGGTTAGCATTTTTTTAGTGTTAGGTTTAGGGATAGGGTTACAGTTAGGATTAGCATTAAGGTTAGGTTTTGGGTATGGGGTAGTGTTAGGTGTAGTGTAAGAGTTTGTGTTAGGAATAGGGTTAGTGTTAGGTTTAAGGTTACACATAGGATGAGGATTAGGTTTTGCTTTAGGTTTAGGTTTAGGGTTAGTGTTAATGTTAGGGTTGGAGTTAGGATTGGTGTTATTATTATGATTAGGGTTAGGGTTAGTGATAGGTTTAGAGATAGGATTAGGGTTAGTGTTACTGTTAGGGTTAGGGTTAGGATTAGTGTTAGGGTTAAGTGTTAGTATTAGGGTTAGAATTAGGGTTAGGGTAAATGTTAGGGTTAGGTTTAGGGTTAGTTTAGAGTTAAGTGTAGGATTAGGGCTAGTTTTCTGGTTAATGTTAGTGTTAGGGTTAGTGTTTTGTTAGGTTTAGGGTTATGGTTAGGGTTTGCTTTAGGGTTAAGTGTTAGGGTTAGGTTTAAGATTAGGTTTATTATTGGGTTATGCTTAAGAATAGGGTTAGAGTTAGTGTAAGTGTTGTGGTTAGTTTTAGTGTTAGGGTTAGGGCTAGATTTAGAGTTAGAATTTGTGTTAGGATTTGGTTTAGGGATAGGGTAAGTGTAAGGCTTAGGTTTATGGTTAGAATTGAGGTTAGAGTTAGGAATAGTGTTAGGGTTTGTGTTAGGTTTAGGTTTAGGTTTAGGGTTAAGTTTAGGGTTAGGTTTAGGATAGTGTTAGGGTAAGGGTTAGGGTTATGTTTAGGTTTAGTTCTAGGGTTAAGGATAGTGTCAGAGTTAGGCTTATGATTTCTGTTAGTGTTACAGTTAGGGATAGGTTTATTGTTAGGTCAAGGTTTAGGATTAGGGATGGGTTAGTGTTAGATTTAGGGCAATGGTTAGGGTTAGGCTTAGGTTTAGAGTTATGGTTGGGATTGGGTTTAGTTCTAGGATTAGAGTTAGTTTTAGAGTTAGTGTTAGGCTTAAGGTTTGTGTTACTGTTAGGGTTAGTGTGAGAATCAGAGTTAGGTTTAGGTTTATGTTTACAGTTAGAGTTAGTATTAGGGTTAAGGTAAGTGTTAGGGTTAGTGTAAGGGGTAGTCATAGGGTTAGGTTTAAGTTTAGTGTTAGTATTAGGGTTAGGGTTTCTGTTAGGGTTAGTGTTAGGGTTAGGGTTTCGGTTATGTTTAGGATTCAGATTAGGGTTAGGGTTAGTTTTATGGTCAGGTTAGGGTATGGTTAGGGATAGGGTTAGTTTTAGGGTTAGTGTTTGTGTTTGTTTTAGGGTTAGGTTTAGGGTTAGATTTAGAATAAGTAATAGGGTTAGAGTTATTGTTAGGGATAGTATTAGTGTTAGAGTTTAGTTTTAGTGTGAGGTTTAGGGTTAGGGTTAGGGTTAAGTTTAGGTTAGGGTTAGTGTTATAATTAGGTTTATGTTTGTGTTAGGTTTACTGTTAGTGTTATGGTTATGGTTAGGTTTAGGGTTTGTGTTAGTGTTGGGGTAAGGGTTAGGATTTGTGTTAGGTTTAGGGTTAGGATTATAATTACAGTTCTGATTAGTATTAGGGTTAGAGTTAGGTTTAAGGTTAGGGTTGGATTAGTTTAAGGGTTAGGGTTAGAGTTAGTGTTAGATTTAGTATTAGGTTTAGGGTGAGGGTTAGGGTTATGGTAAGGTTATGGTTAGGTTGAGAGTTACAGTCAGTGTTAGGGTTAGGGTTAGTGTAAGGGATAGGTATAGGGTTAGGATTAGGGTTAGTGTTAGGGTTAGGGTAAGGGTTTGTTTTAGGGTTAGGGTTAGGGTTAGAGTCAGTGTTATCTTAAGGTTTAGGGTAAGGGTTAGGTTTAGGATAGTGTTAGGTTAAGGTTTATGATTAGCGTTATGGTTATGATTTGGTTAGGGCTAGGGTTATTGTAGGGTTAAGGTCATTGTAGGGTTAGGGTTAGGGTTTGAGTTATGGTTAGTGTTAGGTTAAAGTTTGGGTTAGTGTTAGGGTTAGGGTTAGGTTTAGGGATAGGGTAAGTGGTAAGGTTTGTTTTAGGGTTAAGTTTAGACTAAGTGTTAGGGTTAAGATTATTGTTAAGGTTAGTGTTAGGGTTAGTGTTAGGTTTATGGTTACTTTTAGAGTTAGGATTAGGGGTAGTGTTAAGGTTTATTTTAGGTTGGGGTTTAGTTTCAGTTAGGGTTAGGGTTAGAGTTAGGGTAAAGTTTAGTGTAAGGGTTTGATTTAGGTTTAGAGTTAGGGTAAGTGTTAGGGTTAGGGTTAGGATTAAGTTTAGAATAAGCATTAGGGTTAGGATTATTGTTAGGTTTATTGAAAAGGTTAGGGTTAAGGTTAGATTAAAGGGTAGTGTTAGGGTTAGATTTATGGTTAAGTTTAGTTTTAGGTAAGAGTAAGGTTTAGGGTTAGTGTTAGGTTTTGGGTAATGGTTAGAGTTAGTATTAGGTTTAGGGTTAGAAATCGTGTCAGGGTTATGGTTTTGCTTCGTGTTAGGCTTACGGTTATATTTAGGATTTGGGTTAGGCTTATGGTTAGCAATAGGGTAGGTTTAGAGGTAGGGTTAGTGTTTGTGTTTGGGTTTGATTTAGGGTTAGTGTTAGGGTTAGTGTTAGTGTTAGAGTTAAAGTTAGTTTTAAGGTTAGTTTTAGGTTTAGGTTTCAGTTTAGGGTAGGGTTATGGTTAAGATAGTGTTAGTGGTAGGATTAAGTTAGGGTTTTGTTATGGTTAGGTTTTGGGTTTGTGTTAGGTTTAGGGATAGTGTTAGGGTTAGTGTTAGTCTTAGGGTTAGGGTAAGTGTTAGGGTAAAGGCTAGGTTTAGAGTTAGTTTTAGGTTTATTGCTAGTGTTAGGGTTAGATTTTAAGGTCAACATTAGTGTTAGGGTTAGGGTTAGAGTTAGAGTAAGAGTTATGATTAAGGTTAGGTTTACAATTAGAGTAAGGGTTAGGGTTATGTTTAGTGTGAGTGTTAGTGTTAGGGTTAGGGTTAGAATTAGGGTTAGTTTTAGGGTTACTGTTTGTGTTTGTTTTAGGGTTAGGGTTAGGGTTATGATAAGTGTAAGGGTTAGCATAATGGTTATGGTTAGAATTTGTTTTAGGGTTAGGGTTAAAGTTAGATTTGGGGTTAGTGTTAGAGTTTTGGTTAAGGTTTGTGCTAGGTTTAGGTTTATGGTTGGGGTTTTAGTCACAGTTAGAATTCAAGTTAGGCTTAGGGTTAGATTTGGTTAGGATTATGTTTAGGGTTTGTTTTAAGGTTAGATTTAGGCTAAGGGTTCAGGTTCAGGTTAGAGTTAGTGTTAGGGTAAGGTTTAGGGTTACGTTAATCTTAGTTTTAGAATTAGGTTTAGGTTTAGGGTTTGGTTAGATTTAGGGTTAGGATTAGGTTACGGTTAATGTTATGGTTAGAGTTAGTGTTAAGGTTTGTGTTAGGATTAGTGTTAGTGTTAGAGTATTTTTAGGATTAGGATTAGAGTTACTATTACAGTTATGATTAGGGTTATATTTAGGGTAAGGATTATGGTTATGTTTAGTGTTAGGGTTAGTGTTAATTTTATGGTTAGGTTTAGTGTGAGGTTTAGGGTTAGGGTTTGGTTTGCATTAGGGTTAGTGTTAAAGTTATGTTTAGGTTTAGAGGTAGTGGTAGGGTTATAGTTAATGTTAGGGTTAGACTTACAGTTATGGTTAGGGTTAGTGTTAGGTTTATGTTTAGTGTTCATGTTAGGGTAAGGATTATGTTTAGGCTTAGGATTAGTGTTAGTGTTAGCTTTAGGTTTAGGGTTAATGTTTAGGGTTAAGATTTGTGTTGGTTTAGGTTTATTGCTTGTGTTAAAGTTAGCGTCAGTGTTAGGGTAAGGGTTAGTGTTAGGGTAAGTGTTATGAAAAGAGTTAGTTTTAGTGTTAGGGTTAGGGTTAGGGTGAGGTGTGGGTTTAAGTTTAGAGTTAGTGTTACCATTGTGTTAGGGTTTGTGTTAGTGTTACGGTTAGGGTTAAGTTTAGGATTACAGTTCCAGTTAGGAATCGGGTTAAGTTTATGGTTAAGGTTAAAATTATGTTAGGGTTAGGGTTTTGATTAGATTTAGTATTAGGCTTAGATTTAGCGTTACTGTTAGTGTTTGGTTTAGGTTTATAATTAGGTTTAGGATTAGTGTTAGTGTTATTTAAGGATTAGCGTTAGTGTTAGGGATCGTGTTAGGGTTAGGGTTAGTGTTAGGTTTAGGTTTATAATTAGAGTTAAGGTTAGTGTTAGGGTTTTGGTAAGAGTAAGGGTTACAGTTAAGATTAGGGTTATGGTTAGGGTTAGTTATAGTGTTAGGTATAGGATTATTATTAGAGTTTGTATAAGGTTACTTTAGTGTTTGTGTTAAGGATAGGGTTAGGGTTAGGTTTCAGTTTAAGGTTAGGGGTAGTTTTAGAGTTAGGCTAATGGTTAGAGTTAGCATTAGTGTTAGGTTTAGAGTTTGTGTTACTGTTAGGTTTTGTGTTAGGGTTAGTGTTAGGTTTAAGGCTAGATTTATGATTAGGGCTATGGTTAGAGATATGGTTAGTGTGAGGGTTAGGGTTAGTGTTAGGGTTAGGCTTAGGCATAGTGTAAGGGTTAGGTTAATGTTAAGTTTAGGGATAGGGTTAATGTAAGTGTTATGGTTAGGTTTAGTGTTAGGGTTAGGTTTAAGGTTATAGTTAAGGTTAGGTTTAGGTTAGTGTTAGAGTTAGTGTTAGGCTTAGGGTTAGGTTAGGGTTAGGTAAGGGTTAGGGTTAGAGTTAGGTTAGGGTTAGGGTTGTGGCTTGGATTAGGGTTTGGGTTAGGGTTATGGATAGGGTTAGGGTTTGTGTTAAGTTTAAGGTTAGGGTGTGCATTTGTGTTAGGTTTATTGTTGGGGTTAGGTTTAGGCTTCGTGTTATGATTAGGGCTAGGTATATTGTTAGTGTTAGGTGAAAAATTTTGGTTAGTGTTAGTTCTATAGTTATCGTTAGGTTTGGGGTTAGGATTAGTATTTCACCTAGGGTTACAGTTAGGTTTAGGGTATGTGTTAGGGGTATGGGTAAAGTTAGTGCTTGGGTTAGTTTTAGGTTTTGGGTGAGTTTGAGAATTAGTGTTAGGGGTAGGGTTAGTTGTAGAGTTAGGGTTAGGATTACTGTTAAAGATAGGGTTAAAATTAGAGTTTGATTTAGGGTTTGTATTAGGGTTAGGGTTACAGTTAGGGTTAGGGTTATGGTTGGTGCTAGGGTTAGGTTTAGGGTTTGTGTTGGGTTAGGTTTATGTTTACGGTTAGGATTAGGGTAAGGTTTGAGGTAGTGATTAGGATTAGTGTTAGTTTTAGGTTTATAATTAGGGTTAGTGTTGGATTAGGGTTAGGGTTATTGTTAGGTTTAGTATTAGGGTTAGGGATAGGGTTAGTATTAGGGTTATGGTTAGGTTAATTTTAATGTTAGGGTTACGAATAGGATTAGGGATAGAGTTTGGGTTACTGTTAGTGTTAGTGTTAGGGTTAGGGATAGGGTTAGTGTTAGGGTTATGGTTACGTTTAGTTTTAGTATTAAGGTTACGAATAGGGTTAGAGATAGAGTTAATGTCAGTGTTATGCTTAGTGCTAGGGTTAGGTTCGTGTTAGGGTTTAGGTTCGTCATAGTGTTATGGCTAGGATTAGTGTTAGTGTTAGGGTTACGTTTAGGGTTAGGGTTTCTGTTATGTTTAAGGTTTGGGTTAGGTTAGTGTTGGTGTTTTCATTGAGGTTAGGTATAGGGTAAATGTTAAAGTTATGGTTAGAGTTAGGGTTCATGTTAGAATTAGTGTTAGGGTTAGGGTTCGTGTTAGAATTAGGGTTAGGGTTAGGGTTAGTGTTAGGTTACGTTTAGGAATAGAGTTAGAATTAGTGTTACCTCTTGGGATAGGTTTTGGGTTCTGGTTCTGGTTAGGGTTAGGGTTAGGTTTAGTGATAGATTTAGAGTTAGGGTTAAAATTTGTGTTACTGTTATGATTAGGGTTAGGGTTAGTGTTAGGATGAGAATTAGGGTTAGGTTTAGGGTTAGTGTTAGTGTTAGTGTTATGGTTAGAGTTACGCTTAAGGTTTGGTTAGTGTTAGGATAACGTTAGGGTTAAGGTTAGTGCTGATGTTAAGGTTACGTTTAGGTTTAATGTTAGTTTTAGGGTTAAAATTAGGGTTAGGGTTAGGATTAGTGTTAAGGTTATGCCTAGTGTTAGGGTGTAGGGTTAGGGTTAGTTTAGGTTTAGGGTTAGGGTTAGGGTTAGTGTTAGGATATGGGTTAGGTTTAGGGTTAGGTAAGGGTTGGGGGTACGGTTGTGGTTTGCGTTAGGGTTTTTGTTAAGTTAGGGTTAGAGTAAGAATTTGTTTTAAGATTAGTTTTAGGGTTAAGGATAGGTTTAGGGTTAGTTATCGGGTTAGATTTTGTGTAAGTTTTAGGATTTGTTGTAGAATTTGGGTTAGGGGTTGTGTTAGAGTTAGGGTTAGTGTTTGGTTTAGGGTTAGCATTAGTGATAGGTTTAGGATTATGGTTAGAGTTACTGTTAGGTTTAGGGTTAGGTTTATTGTAAGGGTTAGTGTTAAAGTTATGGTTAGGATTAGGTAAGGGATAGGGTTTGGGTTAGGTTAGGATTAGGATTATAGTTTGGGTTAGGGTTTGTTGTAGGGTTATGGTTAAGATTCAGAATAGGGATAAGATTAGGGTTAGGGTTACTGTTAAATTTAGGTTTAGGGTTCGTTTTAGTTTTAGAGTTAGTGTTAGTTTAAGATTTAGGGTTAGAATTAGGGTTAAAGTGAGGGTTAGCATTAGGGTTAGGATTAGTGTTTCACTTAAGATTAGATTTAAGATTATTTTTTAGTCTTAGTTTTCGAGTTAGGGTTAGGTAAAGGTTATGGTGAGGTTTAGGGTAAGGTTTAGGGTTTGTATTAGGATTAGGGTTAGGGTTAGGTTAGGTTTGGTTTTGTATTATGGTAGGGTTAGGGTCAGTGTTAGATTTAGTTTTAGGGTTAAGTTTAGAGTTATGGTTAGGGTTAGTAATAGGGTTAGGGTTAGGGTTAGTGTTATCATTAGTGTTAGTGTTTGGGTTAAGTTTAGGGTTAGGTTTAGTGCAAATTTAGGTTAGAATTAGGGTTAAGTTAGGGTTATGATTATGGTTATGTTTACAGTTTAGTTACGTTTAGTGTTAGGGTTAGGATTAGGGTTAGGGATAGTGTTAAGATTAGGTTTAGGGTTAGTGTAAGGGTTATGGTCAGTGTTAGGATAAGGTTTAGGTTTAGGTTTAGTGTTATAATCAGAGTTAGTGTTAGTCTTAGTGTTAGTGTTAGGGTGAGTGTTAGGGTTAGAGTTAGGGTTAGTGTTAGGATTAGGATTAAGTTAGGTTTAGGTTTAGGTTTAGGGTTAGGTTATGTTTAGGGTAAATGTTAAAGTTAGGCTAGGTTTTGTGTTATGGTTCGAGTTAGGGATAGGGTTAAGATTAGGATTACTTAGAGTTAGGGTTAGGTTTATGGTCAGTGTTAGGGTTAGTGTTAGCATTACGGTTAATATTATGATTAGATTAGTGTTAGGTTTATTGTTAGTATTAGGCTTGGGGTTAATGTTAGTGTTAGGGTTAGCGTTAGTGTTAGTATTTGATTAGGGTTAAGGTAAGGTTTAGGGTTAGGTTTAGGGTTATAATTACAGTTAGTACTTCTGTTAGGGTTTGGGTTATGTTGAGTGTTAGGGTTAGGGTTTAGTGTTAGGTTTAGGGTTAGTGTTATGGTTATGGTTATGGTTATGATTATGATTAGAGTTAGGTTTAGGTTTAGCTTTAGAGTTAAGTTAAAATTAGGGTTAGGTTTGGGTTAGTGTTAGGGTTAGGATTAGAGTTGGGGTTGGGGTTCATGTTAGGATTAGAGTTATCTTTAGGTTTACTTAGGTTTAGGGTTAGGATTTGTTTTAGGGTTTGGGTTAGGTTTAGTGTTACATTTAGGTTTAGGTTTAAGGTTAAGGTTAGTGTTAGTGTTAGGGTTAGGTTTAGGGTTAGGAATAGTGTTAAGTTTAGGGGTAGGTTTAGAGATAGTGTTAGATTTATGGTTAAGTTTTGGGTTAGTGTTACGTTTAGGGTTAAGTTTAGGGTTAGTGTTATGGTTAGGTTTAGTGTTTGGTTTTGTTTTAATGTAAGTTTTAGGGTTAGCGTTAGGGTTTGGGTTATTGTTAGAGTTAGGGTTAGGTTTCTCTTAGGGTTAGTATTAGTGTTATTGTTAGGGTAAGGTTTAGGGTTACGTTAGGATTAGGTTTAGGTTTTGTGCTAGGGTTAGGTTTAGGGTTAGCATTACCATTAGTATTAGGGTTAAAGTTACTGTTAGGTTTAGGGTTATTGTTAGAGTTAAGTTTAGGTTTGAGGTTAGTGTTAGGGTTACAGTTAGGTTTAGGGTTATTGTTAGTGTTAGATTTAGTGTTAAGATTAGTGTTAGGTTTAGGGTTAGGTTTAAGTTTAGGTTTACAAATAGGGTTAGGGTTAGTGTTAGGGTTAGAATTAGGGTTAGGGTTAGGGTTAGGTTTATGTCATTGTTAGTGTTAGATTAGGCTTAGAATTAGTGTTAGGGTTAGGGTTAGGTTTAGTTTTAAGTTTATGGTTAGTGTTAGTGATAGGGTTCAGTTTAGGGTTAGGTTTAGGATAGGGTTTGGGTTAGTGTTAGGGTTTATGCTAGGGTTAAGTTTATGGTTAATATTAGGTTTATGTTAAAGTTACAGTTAGGGTTAGGGTTAAGGTTAGGGTTAAATTTAGCTTTGCCACAGTCTGGCTGGGCACAATTCAGGAGCCACTTGCCAAAAGAAACTAACTTTATTTTTAGAACTACAAATGCCAAACAAAACAGCTCCTCAGGAAAAAACCCTCAGAGCCCAACTGCCACCACCAGCTTCCACAAGCCTCTCACCCACACCAACCTCCCACAATCCTCCTGCTCTTGAGGCAGATTGGCTGGGTTGCATAGGTGGAGCCAAAGAAGTCCCCCAATGAGCAGCTCCGTGGAGGAGCCAATCAGCTAGATGTTGCTGGGGCCGCTGTGAGCCAATCATCAGCTGGCAGTCTGAAGGGCAGAGAAACAGCCCAATGAACATCACCGCAGAGGAGCCAATCAGCTAGATGTTGCTGGGGCCGCTGTGAGCCAATCATCAGCCGGCAGCTGGAAGTTTGCTGGCAGCTGGAAGTTTGCTGGGGCCCCTTTGGCTGTGGCTCTCAACATCTCCCCCTCTCTGTTTAAACAATAAGCATGTGGCTTAGGGACTGTGCCTGCCTTAGGTTGTCCAATACTACATATGGTCCTTACCCATCTTCGGATGAGCTGACCTCAGGGCATCAGCCTCCTGTCTTAGGTTGGTACCATTGTAATTGGATCTTACCTGTCATTGACTACCGGTCCAGTATACAGCCACAACTGTGGAGAGGTCTTTGTAACAGCGGGGGGTGAGGTTCTTTGCCTCACCTCTGTTGGCTCCCGAATTTTAGCTGAACGATCATGACAAGCAGAAGGGAGGAAGATACACCAAGCCAATTGATGGCTCCTGTTGGGAAAATTGTATCACCGATGACATCATCAGCAAAAATACCCCAACACTACCACAAGTCGATGCACCAACAGATAGTTCACAATGCATACAAGTGAGTTCACAATGCATACAAGTGACACATAGTTTAGGCAAGTCCTGTAAGCAGTTCAGTGATGGCTATTGCAGAAACTGTCGATTAGTTTTATCTTTGTCTTCACCAGCACTGGGATGAAAATAGGAATTCTGGCAATAATGGCTAAAGAAAAAATTATGTAACATTCATTTCATAAGTCACTAAAAGAATACAATTTTCTTAACAATTTACATTGCCTTCACCTGCACTGTGATGAAGATAGGAATTCTGGCAATAATGGCTAAAGAAAAAATTATGTAACATTCCAGAAGGCACTAAAAGAAAACAATTTTCTTAACAATTTACATTATCTTGAAGAGAATTATTAAATACAATGAAAAGGAAAGGTGAAAGTAAACGAACAGATCTGTTAACCTCCTTTTTTGTTTACATATTAAAACAATTCTTAACAGTTATTTACCCAATTTAAATTAAACCATTTAAATCACGTGAATTAAAAAAAATATTTGGATCCATTTTTTCATGAGCGCTCATCATATATGATATATGGACATACGTATATTCAAACATATAACACAAAACACAAGTGTGCACACATTATATAATACATACAACATATAACATAATAGTAAAGGCCTTATAACTTTTTACAGGTGAAATCTCCATTGCAATGATTAAAAACTTTATAGTCAAAAATAGAAAATAGAACTGATCAGCAAAACATTAACCTAGGTCTGTATGAGCTCAAAAAACAAAATAGAACTTCATGATATGGGAAAGGGCAATAATAAAATAGATATTGAAAAAAGCATCCTGGTTCTGTCACAGATGTAAGGATAGCCAAATTGGAGTTTTGGATATCAGCTGTTATGGATTTGAGCCAAATCATCTTCTTTTTGGCCTGTAGAAATCACTTTAGTTAATCTTTTTGGAATCCAAATCGGCTGCTGTTCTCCCTGTGGAAACACACAAACATGCCCCTGACTCCAGACAATCACTGGGTCAGAACTTTAGTTAATCTCTTCGGAATCCAAATCAGCTGCTTTTCTTCCTGTGGAAACATACAAACAGGCCCCTTACTCCAGACAATCACTGGGTCAGGACCTTGGTTAATCTCTGGAATCCAAATCGGCTGCTGTTCTTCCTGTGGAAACACACAAACAGACCCCTGACTCCAGACAATTACTGGGTCAGGACCTTTCCATTGTCCTGTTAGAATATCTTTCCAAAGTACCTTGGGCTTATGTACATTTTTTGGACACATATGCCTTTCCGCAGCACTAAGTCCTGATGAATCCAAATTTTAAAAGTTTAGAGTAATAAGGGTTATTTTAAGTTTATCTTTGGGGAATATATACCCCTTCCCAATTCCGTCTTTTTGCTTTAATAAGTACATTTTAATAGTTTGATGAGCTCTTTCAACTATGCCTTGTCCCTGTGGATTGTATGGGATTCCTGTTATATGAGTAATGGCAAATGATGAGCAAAATTGTTTAAAAGAGGTAGAAGTATAACCAGGGGCATTATCTGTTTTTAACTGTTTTGGAATGAGCACAGTGGTAAAATTTTGTAAGCAATGAGCTCTAACATCTTTAGTTTTTTCTATAGTATGAAGGGAGCCCATCAAAAATCCAGAAGAAGTATCAACTGTAACATGTAAATATTTTAATTTTCCAAATTCTGGCAAGTGTGTGACATCCGTCTGTCAAATATGGTTAGGTATCAATCCTCTAGGATTGACTCCAAGATTAACTTGTGATAAAAAGGTCACACAATTTTGACATTGTTTTATTATTTGTCTAGCTTGTTCCTTAGTTATTTTAAAATGCTTTTGTAAAGTATTAGCATTGACATGGAACCTTTTATGAAAATTTATAGCTTCTTCTAGTGTAGAGAAAATATGTATGCCATGTGTAGTTTTATCTGCTAAATCATTGCCAAAACTAAGGACTCCAGGCAATCCTGTATGTTCCCTGATATGTCCTATAAAGAATGGATCTTTTCTGTCCCAGATTAAACTTTGTATAGTGGAAAACAAAGAGAAAACAGTAGAAGAAGGGGAAATCCTACCAGCATCTTCAAGGGATACTATAGCATTAACTATATACTGACCATCAGAAAATAAATTAAATACAGAATTTTTAAAATCACAAAAGCTTGTAATACTGCATTAAGCTCTACCTTTTGAGCTGATTGTTTGGGTACTAAAAATGTAAATGTTTGATCAGGTGTAACTATTGCTGCTGTACCATTATTTGACCCATCAGTGAATATATTTGGAGCATTCATGATAGGTGTTTTTCTTGTCATTTTTGGAAAAATTACAGGATGCAATGACCAAAAAGACAATAAAGGATTAGATGGTAAGTGGTTATCAAATAAAACATTAGATTTGCACATGATTATTGCCCAAGTATTTAACTCATTAGCTAATTCATCAATTTGATTTATAGTATATGGAGTAATAATTTTATGGGGAGAAATTCCAAACACTGCCTTTGCTGTTTTTATTCCTTTGAGTTTTAATTGTCCTACAACCTCAGTATACCTAGCAAGAATAGTGTTAGGAGAATAAGATAAATGTATCCATAATAATGGACCTTCTTGCCAAAATACTCCTGTAGGAATATTTTTTGTTGTTAGTACAATAAATAATAAAGGCAAACTTATATCAATTCTATCCAAATGCATATTTTCCATATATGTTTCAATGATTTTTAATGCCTTTCTTGCTTCAGGTGTTAACATTCGGGGTAAATTTGGATCTGATGGACCTTTTAGGATATCAAATAAAGGTCCCAATTCTCCTGTTGGAATACCTAGATAAGGCCTTATCCAATTTATGTCTCCTAATAACTTTTGAAAGTCATTAAGTGATTTGAGTTGATCTACTCATATTTGAATTTTTGGTGGACGGACCATGGTTGAGGACAATAGAACTCCTAAATAATTAATTGGAAAATTTAATTGTACTTTATCTATTGCTATCTCTAGATTATAATTTTTTAATAAGTTTGTAAGTGTGGCATAACATTCTAGCAACGTGTTTTTAGCTTTGTGTGCTAATAATACATCATCCACATAGTGAAATATTTGTAGTTCACGATTTTGATTTCTAAGTGGCTGGATTACTTTGTTAACATAAATTTGACACATAGTTGGGCTGTTAGCTATCCCTTGAGGGAGTACTTTCCATTCACATCTCTGTTCAGGACCTTCATGATTCAGTGCAGGGATAGTAAAAGCAAAACGTGGACTATCCTCTGGATGAATTGGAATTGAAAAAAACCAATCTTTAATATCTATAACTAAAACATACCAAGTTTTTGGCAAAGCAGACAATTGAGGAATTCCTGATTGAGCAGGTCCCATAATGACCATTTCATTATTAATGGCCCTTAAATCTTGCAATAATCTCCATTTACCAGATTTCTTTTTGATGACAAAAATGGGAGTATTATGGGGAGATACAGAAGGTTGTATATGTCTTTCTGCTAATTGTTGTTTGACCAGATCATGGGCTACTTGTATCTTTTCTTTAGTCAAGGGCCACTGAGTAACCCATACTGGACCTTCTGATTTCCATGTAATTTTTATTGTCTCAGTGGCCCTTTGTGAAAATCCAACCCATGTCTCTCTGTTCCTTGATCTATTTGTATTGGTGCTGCTATACCTTGTTCTTGTTTTTCTAATCTTTTTCCTTTCCTAAAACCTTTTCTAGCCATAATAGTGGGTGAATTTTGATTGATATTATTTGTTAATGTCAAACCTAATTGATCTAAGACATCTCGTCCCCATAAATTTATGGGAAGATGATCCAATACATATGGCTGTATAGTTCCTTCACATCCTTCAGGATCCTTCTTATCTAATACCATTGCACTTCTATCGGGATTAGTCACCACTCCTAGGCCTCGAAGCGTTTGAGTGGCTTGTTGTAATGGCCAATGTTTTGGCCATTCTTGACGAGAGATGATGCTAAGGTCTGCACCTGTATCCAGTAGCCCATTAAATTCATGTCCTTGAATATTTAGTTTTAGCATAGGGAGAGAATGTAAATTTAAAGAAAGCATAGCCCAATCTACACCTGTGGAGCCTAATCCCTTGGAATCTCTTTCTACAGCATGACTGGAAAATTTATCATGTAGGCTTGGTATTATTAGTAACTGTGCTATTCTATCTCCTGGTGAAATTACTGATATACCCGTTGGAGAACTGGCTATAATTTTTATTTCACCTTCATAATTGGGATCAATTACCCCAGGACTTATCAAAAGTCCTTTTAGAGTAGAAGAGCTGTGTCCCAATAATAAGCCTACTGTTCCTTTGGGAAGAGGTCCTTTTACCCTTGTGGAAATGATTTGAACTCCCATCTCTGGAGTTAGTACTGATCTGGCGGAGGCACAGGTGTCCAACCCTGCGCTCCCTCTGGTTTGTCTGATGAGGGATCTGATGGACAATGTGTCCTGGTCACTACCTTGATGGGGTTGCTGGGTTCCTCCAGTGCTCCGTATATTTGTGGTTTGGGGCTCTGGAGCATTGGGGCCCCCTGTCCATTTTTTGGCAATGGAGCCAGATGCATTTCTCCATGATATCGTGGATAAACACTTGGTCCTTGTTCGTTTTTTGATAATGGAGTACCCTCTATGGTGGTTTGAGAATGGCATTCATTAGCCCAATGTCTCCCTCTATGGCATGGTGGGCAAATACCCAGTATTTAACTCCTTTTATACCTAGTTTTGTTAAACCCTCCTCCTATGGGGCAATTTCTTTTAAAACGTCCTGTTTGTTGACAATTGTAGCATGTTCTTGGCCTGGCATATAAAGCCTGTTTTACTGCAGCTGCCAAAATTTGCCCTTGTTCATTAATGTCTCTGGCATCTAAACCCTGTTTTACTGCAGCTGCCATGACTTGCTCTTGTTCATTAATGTCTCTACATAATTTAATATATGTGTTTAAATCTTCCTGTTTCCATGGTCTAATGATATCTCTGCACCAAAGATTCACTTGGTCATAAGCCAGTTGTTTTATTAATGGCATTGTTTGTTCTGTATTCCCAAAAACTCTAGTAGCTCTTTGAATAAGCCTATCTACAAATTCAGCTTAAGGTTCATTAGCTCCTTGTATTATCTTAGATAATTGACCTTGTAAACCTCCATGTCCTTGTAAAGTCTTCTATGCCTTAACTGCATTTACAGCAATTTGTAAATATACACCAGGATCATATGCAATTTGTTGCTGCCGATCCTCATAAGGTCCCTTTCCTAACAACATATCTAGATTTCTCTGAAGATAACCAGCTGCTGCATTTTGCCTAGCTGTCTCCTTGCAAAATTCCTCATTGGCAACCTTCCATAACAGGTATTGTCCTCCATTTAGCACAGCTTTACACATATTAGCCCAATCTGCTGGCGTCATGCTTAAGTTGGTAATGAATTCGACCAAGCTTACAGTGAAGGGTGCTTGAGGACCATAGGTTGTTACAGCCTCTTTTAGCTTCTTCACTGTTTTGAAATTTAAACCCTGGTAAATTCGCTGCCCTCCTACCTCAAATACAGGGCATGTTAATACTTGAGATCCTGTCTCAGGATCCCAGCTATCAACTGCGGGGGTTGGGAGCCTCCTAGTATATGGAGGTGGTGCTGTTGATTGGACACTTATGCCCTCTGGTGATAGAATGCTGTTAGTAGCAGTCTCCTGTAGAGGTGGTGTTGTTGGTTGGACACTTACGCTTTCTTATAGAAAGGTGTTATTAGCCTCTACCTTTGTCTGAATTGAAGGCTTTGGACTAAGCAAACAAGATACCTACATCCACAATGGCAATGTGCCAACTGGCAGAGTCCCTGGGCTTTTCTTTTCTATTCTTTTTAAATCTTCACCATGATGGTCCCACTGTGCTATATTTAACAACTCTTCCTTAAAAAGCCATGGGCTATATTTTTGTATTGTATCAATGTATGCCCTGACTGTTTTTGATTTTACTGAGATGCCTCCTTCCTCTAACAATTTACTTAACAGTCTTTCGGTTTGTTTTTTACTAATTGCTGATCCCATATTTCTACTATAATATAACCCAACAAGATAACACCAAACAAAACCGAGATAGAATGAAATAAAAATGGAACAACAAAAAATCATTATAACCTTTCTCCCTATCTGTTCCTCAGACGGAAATAGTTTTTCCTCAGATGTGAGTGGTTTTTCTTCCATCTCACTCATCTCCAAGGACAGGCAACTTAAAACAAGAGTGAAGCGAAACAAAAGAGGAATCTTAAAATGGCTACCCATCCTCTCGCCCTGCCCTCAGGGGCGAGCAGTTTACTTACCCTCAGTCACTCCCCGTGGGAGCCACCAAATGCCGCAGTCTGGCTGGGCACAATTCAGGAGCCACTTGCCAAAAGAAACTAACTTTATTTTTAGAACTACAAATGCCAAACAAAACAGCTCCTCAGGAAAAAACCCTCAGAGCCCAACTGCCACCACCAGCTTCCACAAGCCTCTCACCCACACCAACCTCCCACAATCCTCCTGCTCTTGAGGCAGATTGGCTGGGTTGCATAGGTGGAGCCAAAGAAGTCCCCCAATGAGCAGCTCCGTGGAGGAGCCAATCAGCTAGATGTTGCTGGGGCCGCTGTGAGCCAATCATCAGCTGGCAGTCTGAAGGGCAGGGAAACAGCCCAATGAACATCACCGCAGAGGAGCCAATCAGCTACATGTTGCTGGGGCCGCTGTGAGCCAATCATCAGCCGGCAGCTGGAAGTTTGCTGGCAGCTGGAAGTTTGCTGGGGCCCCTTTGGCTGTGGCTCTCAACAAGCTTTACGGTTAGGATGAGAGTTAGCTTTAGCGTTCAGGTTAGGGTAAGGTTTATTTTTACGATTAGGTTTAGGGTTAGGCTTAGATAAGGGTTAGGGTTAGGTTGAGGTTTCGGTTATTATTAGGGTTAGGTTTAGGTTTAGTGTTAGGGTTAGTGTTACAGTTATGTTTATGGTTAGTGTTAGGTATCTGATTAGGTTTAGGTTTAGTTTTAATGTTTGGGTTAGGGTCACGGTTAGGGTTAGGCTTACTGTTAGGTTCAGATTTATGTTTCGTGAAAGGGTTAGGGTTAGGGTTATGGTTATGTTTTGGGTTAGGGTTAGTGTTAGGGTTAGTGTTAGGTTTAGCGTTAGTTTAAGGGTTAGGTTTAGGATTATTGTTAGGGTTAGGTTTAGAGTTTGTGTTAGCATTAGTGTTATTGTTTGTTTTAGGTTTAGAGTTAGGTTTAAGGTTACATTTAGTGTTAGTGTTTGGGATAATGTTAGGAATACTGTTAGGGTTAAGTATAGGTTTAGGGTTACTTTTAGGAATAGAGCTAGGGTTAGGAGTTGGGTTAGTGTAATGAATAGATTTAATGTTATGGTTAGGGTTTATGTTAGGTTTATGGTTAGGGTTATGATTAGGGTTAGTATTATGATTAGGTTTAGGTTTATTGTTTGTGTTAGGGTAAGGGTCAGGTATAGAGTTAGGGTTAGGGTTAAGATTAGTGTTAGGATTAGTGGTAAAGTGAAGGATATGGTTTGTTTTATGGTAAGGGTTAGGTTAGGTTTTGTGTTAAATTTAGGGACAGGGAATTTTTATGGTTATGGTTAGTATTAGGGTTAGAGTGACGCTTAGCATTATGTTTATGCTTAGTTTTAGGGTTACGCATAGGTTAGAGTTAGTGTTAGGGTTAGGGTTAAGATTAAGTTTAGTTTTAGTGTTAGGTTTAGGGTTAGAGTTTGGGTTAGGGTTAGTGATTGGGTTGGGGTTGGGGTTAGCGTTAGTGTTAGGTTTAGTTTTAGTTTTAGGGTTACTTTTAGGGTTAAGTTTAGGGTTAGGTTTAGGATTAGTTTTAGGATTAGGATTAGGGTTCGTGTTAAGGATAGGGTTAGGGTTAGTGTTAGGGTTATTGTTAAATTTAGGGTTAGGCTTAGTGTTAGTTTTAGATTTATATTTAGGGTTAGGATTAGGAATAGTGTTAGGGTTAAGGATAGGTTTAGGGTTAGTGTTGGAATTAAGGTTAAATTTAGGATTAGTGTTAAGTTAAGGGTTATGGTTAGGGTTATTGTTAGGGTTTGGGTTAATTTAAAGATTAGGGTTTATGTTAGTGTTATGGATAGTGTTAAGTTTAGTGTTAGGTTTAGGGTTAGGTTTAGTTTAGGGTTAGTGTTAGGGTTAGGGTTAGATTTAGGGTTAGTGTTACGGTTAGGGTTAGTGTTAGGGTTAGTGTTTTGGTTCGTGTTAGGTTTTGGATTACGCTTTGTTTTAGGGTTACATTTAGGGTTAGTGTTAGGCTTAGTGTTAGTGCTACACTTAGGGTTAGGGTTAAGTTCAGGATTAGTGTTTGGTTAAGGGTTAGAGTTAGGTTTATGGTTAATGTTAGTTTTAGGTTTAGGGTTAGGGGTAGGGTGAGTTTTAAGGTTAGGTTATGGTTAGGATTAGGGCTAAATTAGGGCTAGGATTAGCGTTTGTTCAGTGTTAAAGTTAGGTCTATGGTTAGGGTAGGTTTAGGGTTAGTGTTAGTTTTAACTTTAGAGTTAGTTTTAGGGGAATTGATGCAGTTGTTGCTAGGTTCAAGGCTAGGACGAGCTTTCAAATTCAGCATAGGTCTAGGTTGAGGTTGAGGGTTAGGATTAAGGCTAGGTTTAGTGCTAAAATGAGGGCTAGGATTTGTGTTAAGGTTAGGGCTAGGATTAGGGCTAGGCCTAATGTCAGGTCTAGGGTTATGGATAGGGATAGTGTGAGGATTAGGTTTAGTGTAGGGTTCAGGTTTAGAGCTAGGTGTATGATTAGGTTGAGTCAGGTTATGGTCTGGTTTGGGTTAAGATTTAGGGTTAGGGCTCAAATAAACATTAGGTTTAAGAACTAGCTTTACAATTAGGGCTAGTTTTATGGTTAGGGATAGGGTGAGGTTTAGGGTTAGAGTAATGGATAGGGTTAGGTTTAGAGTAATGTATATGGTTAGTTTTAGGGATAGGATTAGGATTTGGCCTAAGGTTAGTATTTGGGTTAAGCTTGTTTTTAGGATAATGGATAGGGTTATTGCTAGTGTTAGGACTTGGGTTAAACTTAGAATTAGGGCTAGAGTTGGAGTTAGGCATAAGGTTAGTGTTAGGGTTAGGTTTATGGGAAGTATTAGGGGTTGAGCTAGGGTGAGGTCTAAGGCAACAGTTAGGGTTAGAGTCAGGGCTATGGTTAGGGTAAGGGTTTAGGGTTAGGGCTAGAATTAGCATTAGGTTCAGGGTTTGTTTAAGGTAATGGATAAAGTTAGATCTAAGATTTGGGCTATGGTGACAGTTAGGATTAGTGTTAGGAGTAGGTTTATGTTTTGGGTAAGGGTTAGAGTTTGTGCTAGGGTTAGGGCTAGGCCAAGCATTAGGTTTAGAGTTTGGGCTAGAGTTTTGGTTAGGTTTACACTTATGGCTAGGGTTAGGGCTAGGTTTTGTGTGAGATTTATGGCTAACATTAGGGCTATGGGTAATGAAAGAGCCTGGTTTGTGGTTATGGCTAGTTTTAGAGTTAGGATTATGGATAGGTCTATATTTAGGTTTAGGTTTTTGGTTAGAAAATATTTAGAGCTAGGGTTTGTGTTAGGATAAGTTTCAGTTTTTGGGATAGCATTGGGATTAGGGTTGGGGCCAAAATTAGAACTAGGTTTAGGTCTAGGAGTAGGGTTAGACTTTGTGTTAGGTTAATGGTTATTGTTAGTGCTAGGGTTAGGATTTTTAGGGCTAGAGCTAGAGTTATTCTATATTTAGGATTAAGTTTAGGTCTATCACTACTAGTATTATGGATAGGTTAGGTATATAAGTTTACTAGTAGGACTAGTGTTAGGGTTCAGTTTAGAGTTAGGGTCAGGCTTAGACTTAGGGTTAGTGTTACGGTCAGAATAAAGGTCAGGGTTAGGGTTAGGCTTTGGGACAAGTTTAGAGATAGAATGAGGGCTAGAGTAGGACTAGTAATAGGTTTAGGGTTTGGTTACATTAAGTTTTAGGGTTAGCATTAGGGTTATGGTTTGACTTAGGGTAAGGGATAGTGTTAAAGAGCTAGGTTTAGGGCTAGGGTTAGGGCACGGGTTAGGATTAAAGCTAGGTTTAGGGCTCAGATTAGGGCCAGTTTTGTGTTAGGTTTAGGACTAGGGTTAGAGCAATAGCTAATGTAAGAAATAGAGTTACAATTAGGGTTAAATTTTAGGTTATGGTTAGGGGTTAAACCTCTAGTGTTAGGATTAGGTTTTAGGTTAGGATGGTATTTAGAGCTAGTGTTAGTGTTAGGTTAATAATCAGGGTCAGAGTTAGTTTTAGGGTTAGGGTTAGGACTCAAAATAAGGCTAGGGTTACTGTAAGAGTTTGGTTTAAAGTTAGGGTGGTGTTTAGAGCTAGGGTGAGTGTTAGGATGGGAGTCAGAGTCAGGGTTAGTATTAAGGTTAAGTTTAGGACTCGAATTAGGGCTAGGGTTAGGTCTAGGTGTAGTGCTAGGGTTTGGTGTAAGTTAAAGTTTAGAGTTAGGGCTATTTCTCGGTTTTGTTTTACTGCTAAGGATAGGGTTAGAGCTAGTTTTTTGATTAGTGTTATGGTTAGGGTTAGGGTTAAGTTTAGGCTTAGGCTTAGGTTTAGTGTTATTTTTAGAGTTAGGTTTAGATCTAGGGTTAGGACTAGGAATAAAGGTAGGGCAAGGGTAATGGCTAGGGTTATGTCTAGGTTTAGGGCTAGGGTTAGGGTTATGGTAAGGGATAGGGTTAGAACTAGGGATAGGTTTAGTGTAAAAGTTAGAGTTAGTCTTAGGGCTAGGGTTATGGTTAGTTTTAGTGATAGGTCTAAAATAGGGCTAGGATTAGGGCTAAGGTTAGTGTTCAGAATAGGCCTAGTGTTAGAACAAGGGTTATGATTATGTTTAGGGTAAGGGATGTTGTTATAGCTAGGTTTAGAAGTAGGGTGAGGGTTAGAATTAGAGTTATGGCTAGGGTTTGGGTTAAGGTTATGATTAAGGCTAGGTTTAGGGCTAGGATGAGGGCTAGGGATTGTTTTAGGGTTAGATCTAGAATTAGGGCTAGGGCTAATGTCAGGTCTAGTGTTACTGTTAGGGGCAGATTCATGGTTATGTTTGTGTCTATCTTTAGTGTAAGTGTTAGGCTTAGTGTAAAGGACAGATTTATACCTAGGTGTATTTTTAGGGTCTGGGTAAGGTTTAAGGTTTGCTTTAGGTTAAGGTTTAAAAATAGGGCTCAAATGAGCGATAAAGTTAGGCTTAGGGTAATGGATAGGGTTTGGTTTAGGGTTCAGGGTAGGTTTAGGGTAATGGAGAGGTTTTGAGATAGCAATGAGGAAAGGGTTAGATCTAGGGTTAGCATTAGGGTTAGGATTATCATAAGGATAATATATAGAGTTACAGCTAGAGTTAGGACTAAGTTTATGGTTAAGATTAGGGCTAGAATTAGAGTTAGGGTTTGGGTTAGGGCTAGTAACTCTAGCTTAGGGTAGGTTAGGGTTAGGTTTAGGGTAAAGGTTACATTTTGAGCTAGGGTTAGTCCTAGGGTGAGGGTTAGGTTTAGAGTTAGGTGTAGGGTTAAAATTATTGATTTGGTCAGGGTTAGGTTTAGGCTAAGGCCAAGTTTTTCATTAGGATTAGGGTTAGGTTTAGAGTAATAGATTGGGTTAGATATAAGGTTATGTTTAGGGTTAAGATTAGTTTTAGGGTTAAGTTTAGTTTTAGGACTGGGTTTACTGTTGGGTTTAGGGTAAGGGTTAGTGTTTGAGTTAGAGTTAGGGCTAAAAAAATGGTTAGGTTTAGGGTTAGGTCTAGGTTAGGTTTATGTTTTGTGTTAGGTTTTTGGTTAGGGTTAGGGCTAGGGTTATCATTATACTTAGCGTTAGATTTAGGGTAATGGATAGGGTTAGAGCTAGGGTTAAGTTTAGGATTCTGACTAGGGTTAGGGTTATGGGTAGGGATAGGGCTAGGGTTATGTTTAGGCTATGGGTTAGGCCATGAGCTAGGGTTAAGACTAAGGAGAGGGTTAAGGTTAGGGTTAGAGGTGAGGGTTACGCTTAGGGTAGGTTTAGGCCTCAGATTATGGCTAGGTTTTGTGTTAGGTTTAGTCATAGGGTTAGTGCTATGGGTAATGTAAGGTCTAGAGTTCTAATTACAGCTATTTGTAGGGTAAGGGTTATGGCTAAGTCTAGTATTAGGTTTAGATTTTGGTTTATTGTCAGGTTTAGATCTACGTTTAGTGTTAGTTTCAGGGTCAGTGTTCAGGTTATAGTTAGGGTTAAGGCAAGAGAGAGAATTAGAACAAAGTTAGGCATAGGAGTAGGGTTAGAGTTTGGAGTAGTTTACGGCTTGTTGTTAGGGATAGGACTAAGTTTTTGTTTAGGTCTAGGGCTAGAGTTATTGCAAGATTTAGGATTATGTTTAGGTCTTGGGCTAGTCTTAAGGTTAGGTTTAGATATGAGCTTGCCTATACGGCTAGTGTTAGGGTTCGGTTTAGGGTTAGGTTCAGATTTATACCTATAATTAGTGTTAGGGTCAGAATATGGGTAAAATTTAGAGTTTGATTTTGGGTTAGGTTTAGAGGTAGAATGAGTGCTAGTGTTAGGACTAGTAATAGGGTTAGTGTTTGGTTTTGTCTGAGAATTAGGATTAGGACTAAGGTTATCATTATGGAAAGGGCTTGGCTTAGGATAATGGATAGGGTTAGAGCTAGGGTTAGGTCTATGTTTAGGGTTTGGTTTAGGGCTAGGATAAGGGTTAGGGTTAGGGTTAAATCTAGTTTTAGAGCTTGGATTAGTGCTATTATTGTGTTGGGGTTAGGGCTAGGGTTAGGGCTATGGCCAATGTAAGAACCAAGGTTACGATTAGGATTGATTTTAGTGTTAGAGTTTGAGCTAGGAATGGTGCTAGCATTTGCTTTAGGGTTAGGGTGATACTTAGAGCTAGGGCCAGTGTTTGGATAATAGTCAGGGTCAGGGTTAGTTTTAGGCCTAGGACTCGAATTAGAGCTAGTGTCATGATTTGTTATAGGGGTAGGGTTTGCTATAGGGTAAGATTTAGGGTTAGAGAAATGGCTTGGTTTTGTTTTAGAGCTAGGGCTATGGTTAGTGCTAATTTTAGGATTAGCAATAGTGTTAGTGCTAGCGGTATGGTGAGGTTTAGGCTTAAGGTTAAGATTATATTTAGAATTATGTTTATATCTAGTGTTAGAGCTATGGCTAGGGTTAGGGCTAAGGTTATAGCTAGTGTGAGGGTTATGGTAACAGATAGGGTTAGAAATAGAAATAGGCTAGGGTGATAGTTTGTCATTGGGCTAGTGTTAGGGATAGGTTTGGGGTTAGGGCTAAACAAGGGCTAGGATTAGTGTTTGGGTCAGTGTTAGGGTTAGGTATATGGTTAGGACTAGGGTTAGGGTTAATGTTAGTGTTAGGTTTAGAGTTACTTTTAGGGGAAATGATGGGATTATATCTAGATTCATGGCTAGGATAAGATTTAAAATTTAGAATAGGCTAAGATGAAAGTTTTGAATAGGATTAAGGCTAGTTTTAGGGCTAGGATAAGGGCTAGGGTTTCTGTTAGGGTTAGGGCTAGGATTAGGGCTAGGGCTAATGTCAGGTCTAGGGTTATGGTTAGGGATAGTGTTATGGTTAGATTATGGCTAGGTCTAGTGTAAGGGTTAGGTTTAGTGTAGGGTTCAGGTTTACAGCTAGGCGTATTATTAGGTTCAGAGCTGGGTTAGGGTTTGGTTTGGGTTAAGGTTTAGGGTTAGGGCTTAAATTAGCATTACGGTTAAGACGTGGCTTTACAATTAGGGTTAGTTTTATGGTTAGAATTAGGGTGAGTTTTAGGGTTAGAGAAATGGATAGGGTTAGGTTTAGAATTCAGATTATGTTTAGAGTAATTTATAGGGTTAGTGTTAGGGATAGGGTTAGGGTTTGGCCTAAGGTTAGCATTTTGTTCAGGCTTGTGTTTAGAATAATGGATAGGGTTAGTGCTAGTGTTAGGGCTTGAGTTAAGCTTAGGATTAGGGCTAGAGTTAGAGTTAGGCATAGGGTTAGTGTTAGAGTAAAGTTAGGTTTAGGGTAAGTGTTAGAGGTTGAGCTAGGTTTTGGGCTAAGGTGAGGTTTAGGGTTAGGATTATGTTTCAGGGTAGGATTAGCATTAGGTTCAGGGCTCTGTTTAAAGTAGTGGATAAAGTTAGATCTAAGATTTAGGCTATGGTTACAGTTAAGACTAGGGCTAGGTTTAGGGTTAGGGTTAGGACTAGAGTTATGTTTCGAGTAAGTGTTAGAGTTTGAGCTAGTGTTAGGGCTAGGGCAAGCGTTAGGGTTAGAGTTTGGGCTAGGATTTTGGTTAGGCTTATGCTTATGGCTAGGGTTAAGGTTAGGTCTTTTGTGAGATTTATGGCTGGTGTTAGGGCTATGGGTAATGAAAGAATCTGGTTTATGATTATGGCTAGTTTTAGGTTTAGGGTTATTTATAGGTCTATAGTTAGGGTTAGGTTTTTGGTTAGGATAAGGTTTAGATCTAGGGTTTGTGTTAGGATAAGGTTCAGTGTTTGGGATAGCATTGAAATTAGGGTTAGTGCCAGAATTAGAACTAGGGTTAGGTCTAGGGTTAGGGTTAGTCTTTAAGTTAAGTTAATGGTTATTTTTAGGGCTAGGGCTAGATTTTTTTAGGGCTAGGGCTAGAGTTATGTCTGTATTTAGGATGAGGTTTAGGTCTAGTGCTAGCATTTTGGATAGGTTAGGTATAGGTTTTCAGGTAGGGCTAGTGTTAGGGTTTGGTTTAGAGGTAGGGTCAGGCTTAGACCTAAAGTTAGTTATAGGGTCAGAATAAGGGTAAGGGTTAGGCTTAGGCTTTGGGATAGGTGCCTGTGTTAGGTGTAGCAATAGGGTTAGGGTTTGGGGTAGGCTACGGATTAGAGTTAGAACTAGGGTAGCTTTAGGATGAGGGTTTGTCTTAGGGTAGGGATAGGTTTAGAGCTAGGGTTAGGGTTTTGGTTAGGGTTAGGGCTAGGGTTATATTTAGGTTTTGGGTTAAAGCTATAGTTATGGCTTAAATTAGGGTTAGGTTTTATGTTAGGTTTAGGGCTATGGCTAATGTAAGAACTGGCTTTACAATTCGGGCTAGTTTTATGGTTAGGTTTGGAGCTAGGTCTAGTGTTTGGGTTATGTTTAGGGTTAAGGTGATATTTAGAGCTAGGGTTAGTTTTAGGGTCAGAGTCAGGATCAGTATTAGTTGTAGGGATAGGGTTAGGACTATGTGTAGCATTAGAATTTGGTTTTGGTTAAGGATTAGGATTAGGGCTATACCTTAGTTTTGTTTGAGGGCTGTGGGCTAGCATTAGGGCTAATTTTCAAATTAGCATTATGGTTAGGGCTAGTTTTAGGATGAGGCTTAGGTTTTGGGTTAGCATTAGATTTAGAGTTAGTGTTAGATTTAGATTTAGGGCTAGGGCTAAGTTTAGGGCTAGGTTCGGGCTAGGTTAGGGATAGGCTTTGGGTTACGCTAAGGGGTAAGTTTAGAACTAGGGATGCGGATAGGGCGAGGGTTAAAGTTAGTCTTAGGGATAGGGTTATGATTAGGTTTAGGTTTAGGGCTAAATTAGGGCTAGGATTACAGTTAGGGACAGTATTAAGATTATGCCTTGGTATAGGGCTAGGGTTAGGATTAAGGTTAAGGTATGGTATGATGTTATAGCAGGTTTTGGCCTAGGACAAGGGTAAATTTAGAATTAGGGCTAGTGTTAGAATTAGGGTCAGGATTAAAACTAGGTTTGGGGCCAGGATTAGGGCTATGGTTTTGTTATGGATAAGGTTAGCATTAGGACTAGTGGTAATGTCAGGTCTAGGGTTATGGTTAGGGATAGTTTTAGGGTTAGGCTAGGTATAGTGAAAGGTTTAGGTTGAAGGTTAGCTTCAGAGCTAGGGTTATCATTAGAGTCAGAGTCAGAGTTTGTTTAGGTTAAGGTTTAGGGTTAGGGCTCAAATTAACTTTAGGGTTAGATTTAAAGTCAGGGTAATGGATATGGTTAGGTATAGGTTTCAGGTTAGGTTTAAGGTAATGAATAGGGTTATGGTTATAGATAGGGATAAGTTTATCCTAGGCTTAGAATTAAGGATAGAGTTAGGGTAAGCTAATGGGTAGGATTAGAGCTAGAGTTAGTGCTTGGGTTATGGTTGAGACTAAGGCTAGGTTTATGGTTAGGGTTAGGGCTAGGGTTAAAGCTAGGTTTAGGGCTAGGATTAGGGTTAAGTTTTAGATCACTTTAGGACTAGGGTTAGGGCTATGGCTAATGTAAAAAAAAGAAAAGGTTACACTTAAGGCTAATTTTATAACTAGGCCTAGGGCTTGGTCTAGTATTAGAGTTAGGTTAAGCTTTAGGGTGAAGATTTGAGGTGGGGTTATTTTTAGGATGAGAGTCAGAGTCAGAGTTAGTTTTACAGTTAGGGATAACACTCACATAAGATTAAGGCTAGGTGTACGGTTAGGTTTTTGTGTTAAAGTTAGAGCAAAAATTAGGATCAGGTATAATGTTACGGTTAGGTTAGGATTAGCGTTGGGGCTATGGCTCAATTTTGTTTTAGGTCTAGGGCTTGGGTTAGGCCTAGGTTTAGGATAAGCGATAGTGTTAGGGCTAGTGGTATGGTGAGGTTTAGGTTTAGGATTAGGGTTAGATTTAGAGTTATGGTTAGATCTAGGGTTAGAGCTAGGGTTAGGGCTAAGGTTAGGGCTAGTGTTAGGGTTATGGTAACAGATAAGGTTAGTACTAGAAATAGGTCTAGGGTGAGAGTTAGAATTAATTTTAGGACTAGGGTTAGAGTTAGGGTTACAGTTAGCAATAAACTAGGGCTAGGATTGGAGCTAGGGTTAGTTTTATGGTTAGGCCTAGGGTTAGGGCTAGGGTTAGGGTTAGTGATAGTGTTAGGGTTAGGGGAAGGGTTGTGGTTATATCTAGGTTCAGAACTAAGAGGAGGGTTGAAATTAGGAATTGGGCTACAGTTAGGGTTCAGGTTAGGATTAAGGTTAGGTTTAGGCCTAGGATGAGGGATCAGATTTCTGTTAGGTTTAGGGAAAGAGGGATAATGTAGAGGGATAATGTCAGGTCTAGGGTTATGGTTAGGGACACTGTTAGTGTTAGTTTTATGGCTAGGTTTAGTGTAAGGGTTAGGTTTAGGGTTAGCATCAGGTTTAGAGCTAGGTGTATAATTAGGTCAGTGTCTTGTTTAGAGTTTGGTTTAGGTTATGGTTTAGGCTTAGGGCTCAAATTAGCATTAGGGTTAGGTTTAGAGTAATTGATAGGTTTAGTTTTAGTATTCAAGTTAGGTATAGGTAATGGAAAAGGTTAGTGTTAGCAATAGGTTTAGGGTTAGGCCTAGGGTTAGCATTTGGGTTAGGCTTATATTTAGGGTAAAGGAGAGGTGTAGGGCTAGGTTTATAGTTAGGATTATGGGAAGGGTGAGGTCCAGGGTTAGGGTTAGACCTAGGGTTAGTTTTAGGGTTAGGTTTAGGGTACTTATTAGGGTTTGAGCTATGGTTAGGGCTAGGGCAAGTGTTAGGGTTAGTGTCAGGTCTAGGTTTAGAATTAATGTTAAGTTGAGGGATAGGGTTAGCATTAGGGTTAGGGTTATGTTTAGGGTAATGGATAGAGTTAGAGGTAGGGTTTGGCCTTGGTTATGGTTAGGATTAGAGCTAGGATTAGGGTTCAGGTTAGGGTTAGGGCTAGGGTTATTTTTATGGTCAGGGTTAGTGTTTGAGCTAGGGATAGGGCTAAGGTGAGAGTTAGGGTTAGGGTTACACTTAGGGCTAGGGTTATGGCTAGGATTAGATCTAAATGTGATGTTTGGGGCTAGCGTTAAGGCTATGGGTACTGTAAGAGCTAGGGTTAGAAGTATGGTTAGGTCTAGGGTTACAATTATGGCTAGATTTTGTGTTAGCATAAAGTTTAGAGCTAGGGCTTTTGTTAGGAGAAGGGTCTTTGTTTGTGTTAGGGTTAGGTTTATTGTTGGGGCCAGAATTAGGGTTAGTGTTACATCTAGGGGTAGGGTTAGTGTTTGTGTTAGGTTAAGGGTTATTGTTAGGGCTAGGGCTAGGTTTTTGTTGGGGCTAGTGCTAGAGATATAGCTAGATTTAGGATTAGGCTTTTGTCTAGGTCCAGTGTTGAGGTTAGGTTTAGGTATAGGATTACCTGTTGGGCTAGTGTTAGGGTTTGGTTTATGATTAGGGTCAGGTTTCAATGTACGGTTAGAGTTAGGGTCAGAATAAGGGTCAGGGTTAGGGTTAGGGTATCTGTTTGGGTTAGAACTAGAATGAGGGCTAGGGTTAGGATTAGTATTAGAGTTATGGTTTGGGGTAGGCTAAGGATTAGGGTTAGGACTAACCCTAGGTTGAGGGTTTGGCTTAGGGTAAGGGATAAGTTTAGAGCTAGGATTATAGCTAGTCTTAGGGTTAGGGATAGGGCTAGGCTTAAGGTTAGGGTTAGGTTTAATGCTAGGCTTAGGTCTCATATTAGGGCTAGATTTTCTGTTATTACAGGGCCATGGCTAATGCAAGAACTGGCATTATGACTAGGGCTAGTTTTAGGGTTAGAGTTAGGGCTAGGTGTAGTGTTCAGTTTAGGTTTATGGTTAGGGTGATGTTTAAAGCTAGGGTTAGTGATAAGTTAATGCTTAGGGTTAAGCCTATGACTCGATTTACTTTGAGAGCTAGGCCTAGGGTTAGGGCTAATTTTACAATTAACATTAGGATTAGGGCTAGTGTTAGGATGAGGTTTAGGCTTAGGTTTAGGGTTTGCTTTAGAGTTAGGGTTAGGTCTAGGTTTAGAGCTAGAGCAAATTTTGGGCTAATGTTGAGGCTAGGTTTAGGGTTAGGGTTTGGGTTATGGTAAGGGATAGCTTTAGAACTAGGGTTAGTGCTAGGGTGAGAGTAAGTGTAGGGTTAGTGTGAGTGTTAAATTAGTTCTAGGATTAGTGCTATGGTTAGTGTTAGAGCTAGGCCTAAGTTTAGGGCTAGGGTTAGAGTTAGAATTAGTGGAAAGTATGATGTTATAACTAAGTTTACATGAGGGTTCAAATATGGTTAGGGCTAGGGTTAGTGTTAGGATGAGGATTAAGCCTGGGTTTAGGGCTAGTATTAGGGCTAGGTTTAAGGCTAGGATTAGGGCTAGGTTTTGTGTTAGGTTTAGGGCTATGATTAGGGCTAGGGGTAATTTCTGGTCTATGTTTATAGTTAGGGTTAGTTTTGGTTTAGATTTATGGCTAGATCTAGTGTAAGGGTTAGGTTGAAGGTTAGGGTCAGGTTTAGATATAGGGTTATTATTAGGGTCACAGTCATGGTTAAGATTTGGGTTAGGTTAAGGTTTAGGGTCAGGGCTCTCCTTAGCATTAGGGTTAGGGTTAAGTTTAGGGTAATGTTTATGGTTATTTTTAGGGTTCAGGTTAGGTTTAGGGTAGTGGATAAAGTTAGAGTTATAGATAGGGTTAGGGTTATCCTAGGGTTAGCATTAGGGTTAGGGTAATGGTTAGGGTAATGGATAGTGTTAGAGCTAGAGTTAGGGCTAGGATTATGGTTAGGATTGAGGCTAGGGTTAGGTTTAGGGTTAGTGCAAGTTTTAGGGTTAGGATCAGTTTTAGGGTAATGGTTAGGGCTATGGTTAGGGTTAGGATTAAAAAGAGCTGTAGGGCTTGGATTAGGGCTAGGTTTTGGATTAGGGTATGGCTAGGATTAGGGCTAAGGTTAATGTAAGAACTAGAGTTATGATTAGGGCTACTTTTAGGGTTACAGTTTGCTCTATGTCTACTTTTAGGGTTAGATATACTTTTAGGGTGATGTTAGAGCTAGGGTTAGTGTTAGTGTCAGTACAAGGGTCTAGGTTAGTTTACAGTAATGGTAGGACTGGAATTGGGGCTAAAATTAGGCTAGGTGTAGGGTTAGGTTTTGATTTAGGTTAAGGGTTAGTGTTAGGGCTATGGCTTGTTTTTTTTATAGGGCTAGGACTAGGTTAGCTCTAATTTTAGGACAAGTGTTAGTGTTAGGGCTAGTGGTAGTGTGAGGTTTAGGGTTAGGGCTAGGGTTAGATTTAGAATTATGGTTAGATCTAGGCTTAGGGCTATGGCTAGTGTTAGGAATAAAGTTAGGTAAGTGTTAGGGTTATGGTAAGGGTTATGGTAAGTGATAAGGTTATATCCAGGAATAGGGCTAGGGAGTTATAGTTAGTCTCATTGCTAGTGTTAGAGTTAGGGTTAGGGCTCAATTAGGGCTAGGATCAGGTAGTGTACGATTAGTGTAAGGATTAAATCTAGGGTTAGATTTAGGGTTAGATTTATGGGAAGGGATGGGGTAATAACAAGGTTCAGAACTAGGGTGAGGGAAAAAATTAGGGATAGGTCTAGCATTAGGGTTTGGTTTAGGATCAAGGCTAGGTTTAGGGTAGGATGAGGGCTTGCATTTGTGTTAGGGTTATGGCAAGAATTAGGGCTAGGGCTAATATCAGGTCTAGGGTTATGGTTAGGGATACATTTAGGGTAAGTTTTATGGCTAAGTCTAGTGTCAGAGTTAGATTTAGGGTAAGGTTCAGGTTTAGATCTAGGGGTATTATAATGGTCAAGGTCAGGATTTGGGTTTGGGTTATGTTGAGGTTTAGTGTTAGGGCTCAAATTAGCTTTAATTTAAGTGTTAGGGTTAGTGTAATGAATAGGGTTAGGTTTAGGCTTCAGGTTAGTTTTATAGTTCAGTTTAGGTTTAGGGTAATGGATAGGTTTAGAGTTAGGCCTAGGGTTAGTATTAGGTCTATGGTTATCATTATAGTAATGGATAGAGATAGGGCTAGGATTATGTTTAGGATCAGGGCTAGAGTTAGGGTTAGTGTTAGGGTTTAGGCTAGGGTTAAGTTTAGGGTATGGGTTAGGGTTTGAGCTTGGGTTAGTGCTAAGGCTAGGGTTAGGTTTAAGATTAGGTCTAGGATTAGGGTTAGTATTAGGTTTAAGGCTAGGGTGTTCATTAGCATAAAGGTAGTAGACAGGGTTAGATGTTGAGTTAGAGTGACATTTAGTGTTAGTACTAGGGTTACTCTTAGGTTTAGCGGAACTCTTAGGGTTTGAGCTAGGGTTAGGACTATGGTAAGGATTAGGTTTATGGTTAGGTCTAGAGTTAGGCATTCAGTTAGGGTTAGAGTAGGTTTAGGGATAGGGCTAGGATAAATGAGGTTTATTGTTAGAGTTAGGGTAATTGGTGGGATTACAGCTAGGGTTAAGGCTAGGGTTAAGTTTAGGATTAGGTCTAGGTTTAGGGTTTGGGTTAGGGTTCGGGTTTAAGCTAGGATTACGTTAAGGGCAAGAGTCAGGGATTGAGTAAGTATTAGGGCTTGGTTGAGGCTTCAGTTGAGGATCAGGGTTAGGAATAGAGTTAGGGTTAGGGTTAGGGCTAGGTGTAGTATTATGTTTAGGGTTACGGTTAGGGAAATTGATAGAGTTTTAGCTAGGGTTTGGGCTATTGTTAGGATTAGGATTAGAGCTGGGATGAGGGTTAGATTTTGGCCTTGGGTTATATTTAGTTTAAAGGTTAGGGTTTGAGCTAGATTTAGGGCTAATGCTAGGTCAAATATTAGATTCAGCATTAGGTTTAGTGATAGGATTATGGTAGGTTTAGAGTTAGGGTTACGGTTAGGGCTAGGCTTATCATTAGAGTTAAAATAAGGGTTAGGATAATGGATATGTTTAGATGTAGGTTTAGATTTAGTGTTAGGGTTAGATTTAATTTTAGGGTTAGTGTGAAGGCTATGGTAATGTTTAAGTTTATTTTATGGGTTACAGTTTGATCTAGAGTTAGGGCTATGGCAAGTGGTAGGTTTAGGATTAGGGGTAGGGTTAGTTTTCCAGTTAGGGTTAGGGTTAGGGTTGGGGTTACGACTAGTGTTATCAATAAGGTTAGGTTTACATTAAGGGTAATGTGTAGGTTTAGAGCTAGTTTTAGGAATAGGCTTAAGTTTAGGGTTAGGGCTAGGGTTAGGGTTAGATTTAGGGATAGGTCTAAGTTTATATTTAGGGTAAGAGTTAGGCTCTGAGTAAAATTTAGGACTAAGGCTAAGGTTAGGGTCAGGATTAGGGCTAAGGTTAGGGTTAGGGTTATGCTTAAGTCTAGGTTTAGGCCTAGGATTCACTTTAGGTTTTGTGTTAGGTTGAGGCATAGGGTTAGGGCTATGGGTAATGTAAGAGCTAGGATTATGATAAGGGCTAGTTGTAGAGTTAGGGTTATGGCTAGATCTAATGTTAGGTTTAGGTTTACAGTTATTCTCAGGTTTAGAGATATGTTAGTGTTAAATGTGGGTCAATGTTCAATTTAGAGTTAGAGTGAAGGCTAAAGCCAGAATTAGGACTAGGATTATGTCTAGGATAGGGTTATTCCTTGTGATAAGTGTTATTGTTAGGGCTAATGGTAGATTTTTGTTTATGTCTAGGGCTAGAGTTAAGGCTAGATTTAGGATTAGGTTTATGTCTAGGGCTAGTGGTAGGGTTGGGATTAGGTTTAATTTTACTGGTAGAGAGAGTGTTAGGGTTTAGTCTTGGTTTATGGTCAGGTTTAGACCTACCATTAGTGTTATGCTCAAAATAAGGGTCAGAGTTAGGGTAGGGTTGAAGATAGGGTTTTAGCTAGAATGAGGTCTAGCATTAGGACTATTTATAGTGTTAGGGTTTTGATTAGCCTAATGAATAAGGATAGGTCTAGGGTTACCATTAGGGTTAGGGATTTGCTTATGGTTAGGGATAGGGTTAGAGCTAGTGTTAGGGGAAGGGTTTTAGGGTAAGGGTAATGTATGATGTTATAGCTATGTTTAGGGCTAGGGTGAGGGTTAAAATTAGTGTTATGGATAGGGTTAAGTGTAAGGTAGGATTAAAGCTAGTGTTAGGCCTAGGATTAGGTTTAGGGATTGTGTTAGGTTTAGGTTAGCATTAGTGCTATGGCTAATGGCAGGTATAGGGTTATGGTTATGAATAGATTTTGGGATAGGTTTTTGGGTAGGTATAATATAAGGGTTAGGATAAGGGTCAGGGTCAGGTTTAGAGTTAGAGGTATTATTATGGTCAGTTTCAGAGTTAGGGTTTGGTTAAGTTAGGGTTTAGGATTAGAGTTCAAGTTAGCATTAGTGTTAAGGTTAAATTTAGGGTAATGGTATTGTTAGGTTTAGGGTTCAGGATAGGTTTAGGGTAATGTATAGGTTAGGGTTAGGGATAGTGTTAGGGTCAGGCTGAGGATTAGCATTAGGGTTAGGGTTAGGATTAGGGTAATGAATAGGGTTAGGGCTAGGGTTATGGTTAGAGTTAGGGCTAGGATTAGGGTAAGGTTTATGTTTAGTAGAAGGATTAAAGTTAGGTTTAGGGTAAGGGTAAGGGCTAGTTTTAGGGTTCGAGTTAGGGTTAAAGCTAGGGTTGAGTCTTGGATTAGGGCTATGTTTTGGGTGTCTTTAGGGCTCTTGTTAGTGATACTGCTAATGTAAGAAATAAGGTTATGATTAGGGCTACTTTTAGGGTTACCTTTAGGACTAAGTCTAGTTTTAGGATTAGGTTTAGTTTTGGGGTGATGTATCGAACTAGGGTTAGTATTAGGGTCAGAGACAGGATTACATTTTATTTTAGGGTTTGGGTTAGGACTCAAATTAGGGGAAGGCTTAGAGCTAGATGTAGGGTTAGGATTTGGTTTAGGTTAAAATTTAGGGTTAGTCCTATGTCTCAGTTTTGTTTTAGGGCTAAGGCTAAAATTAAGGGTAGTTTTGTGATTAGCATTAGTATTATTGCTACTGATAGGGTGAGTTTAGGCTTAAGAGTAGATTTACAGTTATGGTTAATTTTAGGGTTAAAACTATGGCTAGTGTTAGAGCTAAGCTTAGGGATACTCTTTGGGTTATGGTAAAGGATATGGTTAGAACTAGGAATAGGGCTATGGCAAGATTTAGAGTTAGTCTTAGGGCTAGAGTTAGGGTTAGGTTTAGAGCTAAATTAGGGCTACTAATAGGTCTAGGGTTAGTGTTAGGCTTAGGTCTAGGATTAGGGCTATGTTTTTGATTCGGTTTAGGTTTAAGTTTAGGTATAGGGGAAGGGATGCCTGTTTGTTTTCCACCTCCATTTCCATTTACCCATAGGTGTCAAAATGAAGTGAAACCTTAAAATACAAAGTGTTCATGATAATGAACCATTGAATTGAGAGGAACATACCTTGGGAGCATACTAAGGCTATATAAAAGATGACTCCTACCCAGTATCAAATAAATTGAACAAAACTAACTCTCAACCTAACATTACCTCTAACCCTAGCCATAGCTATAACCCTAAACCTAACTTTAACACTAACCTGATTAGAGAACCATTGATCCTAGACTTCCCGCACTTGGGAAGCCTTGTGGGGCGAGCTAAGTGATGAATCCTATGCAACGTCAAATAAATCTGACCAAATAATTATGGTAGGTATTTCAGTACATGCATATTTTCCTGTTTTCTCCTAAATGTCTCTTAGAATAAGTTCTTTTTGCATGTTGGCCTCCTTTTACAAGGAACATACCAGAATCCCTACAGAGAACTGATGAGAGTGTGTGAAGTTTCAAGCAGCTAGCACAAACCCTGTTTGATTTTCAACTCCATTAACTCTCCCCTATAGGCAAAATGAAGTGAAATCTTAAAATACAAAATATTCCTGACAGCAAACCTGTGAACGGAGAAGGCCTAAACCTGGGGAACAGAGTAAATCTAGCTAAAAGATAAATCCTGACAAGTATCAAAGAATTTTGAATAAAACTAACTCTAACCCTAACACTAGATCTAACCATAGCTCTTCCCCTAACCCTAACAGTTTTATGAAATCTTTGACTGTAGAATTCAAAACTTGGGCAGCCTAGTGGGCAAAGCTAAGTGATGAATGCTGCACAGTATCAAATAAATCTGTCCAAAAAGTTGATGGAGTATATCAGTACATGCATATTTCCCTGTTATCTCCTAAAGGACTCTTGGATAAAGATGTTTTTACCTGCTTCTGCTTAGGCCTACTGTCACAAGAACAAACCAGAGATTGCTCACAGAGAATTGATTGAGTGTGATGTTTCAAGGAGCTAGCACCAATGATATTTGATTTTAAACTCCATTTCCATTTACCTGTATAGGACAAAATGAACTGAAACTTAAAAAAAAACAAACTGTTCGTTACATTGAACCATTGAACCTAGTAGGCCCAAACATGTAGAGTATAGTAATTATAGGAGGAAAAATAAATACTGCCCAGTATCAAATAAATTTGAAAAAAAGTAACTCTAATTCTAATACTAGCTCTAACACTAGCCCTAACACTATCCTTAAAACAAACCAGAAACTGACTGAGAAACTGATATTTTTATCAGTCCCAAAATTAGGGAGCCTAGTGGGCTAAGCTATCAGATAAATCCTATGCAGTATCAAAGAAATATGACCAAATAATTCAAGTGGTATTTCAGTTCATGAATATTTCTCAGTTTTCTGCTAAGGGGCACTCGGATAAAGTTGTTTTTGCCATGTTCATCTTAGGGCTATTCACAAGGAAGAAACCAGAAAGTTCCCACAGAGAACTGTTTCAGTGTTTGACGTTTCAAGCAGCTATCACCAACACGGTTGGATTTCAACCTCTATTTTCATTTACGTATATAGGTTAATATGAAGTGAAACCTTAAAATACAGAGTGTCCCTGTTAGCGAACCATTGAAATGAGAAGGCCCAAACTTGAGAAGCATATTAAGGCTACGTAAAATGTGACTCCTTCCAAAAGAAATTTGTACAAAACTTACTCTCACCCTAACACTACATCTAACCTAGCCCTAACCCTAAACCTAACACTAACCCTAACCTTATTAGAGAAGCATTGATCCTAGAAGTCCCACACTTGGAGAGCTTTGTGGGGAAAGTTAAGTAATGAATCCTACTCAGTATCAGACAAATATGTCAAAATAATTATGGGAGAAATTTCAGTGCATGCATATTTTATGCTTTCTACTAAAGAGCTCTCACATAAAGTTGTTTTTGCATGCTTCAGCTTAGGCCTACACTCACAAGGAACATACAAGAGTGTACCCCACAAAGAATTGAGGGTGTGTGTGCAGTTTCAAGCAGCTAGCATAAATCCTGTTTGATTTCCAGGTCCATTTACATTTACTCATATAGGTCAAAATTAAGTACAATGAAAACATTAACTGTTCTGGACACCAAACAGTTGAACCAAAAAGCCTAAATCTGGGAAGCAGTGTAAGGTTAGTTAAAGATGAATAATGGATTGTATCCAAGAAATTTGAATGAAGTAACTCTAACCCTAACACTACCTCTAAATTGAGTCCTAATTCTAACCCTAAACATTAACTTAGCCCTATCACTAACCCTAACTTTAAACCTAATTTTAACTGTAACGATTGCCCAAACCCTAGCTCTAACTCTATCCATTACAATAACTTTAACCATAAACTTATGCTAAATGTAGCCCTAACCCTACTATTTACCCTAGACCTTCTCTAACCCTAATGCTTGCCTTAGCCCTAAGTCTAACTCCCACCATAACACTTACCCTAAACCTAACCCTAACCCTAGGCCTAAAAATAACCCTAACCCTAACCCTAACCCTAACACTAGCCCTAATCTTAATCATAAACGTAGCCCTAAACCTAGCTGTAATCCTATCTTTTACCCTAAAATTAAGTCTAACCCATATGCTTACAATAGGACTAAACCTCACAGTGTAGCTATCACTAAGGAGACACAAAACCCTAAACCTAACCTGAACCCTAAACCTAACCATATCCATTACTCTAAACCTAATGCTAATTTGAGCCTTAACTCTAAACCTTAACTGAAACCAATCCCTAATCCTGACCATGACCGTAATATTACACCTAGCTCTAAACCTGACCTTTACCCTAAACATAAACCTTATAGTAGACCTATTCATAAACAAACCCTACAACTACCCTTAATTATAATGCTAGACCTGACATTAGCCCTAGCCTTAATCCTAGCCCTAACCCTAACACAAACCATCATTTGAGCCGTAAACCTAGCCTTAATCCTGACCCCCACCCTAACCCTAACCAAAGACCTAATCCTACCATAACCCTCTACCTAACCTTAATTCTAACTATATCCATTACTCTGAACATAACCCTTATCCTAATGATAGCCCTAGGACTAAATCTAACCCTATCACTATCCCCAAAACTATCAATTACCTTAAACCTAACCTGAACCCTTAACCTAACCTTAGTTTTACCCTAACTCTAACCCTAACTCTAATTCGAGCTATAACCCTAAACTCAAACTTAAACCAAGCCCTAACATGGACCCTAGCCCCAATAATTCCCCTAGGTCCATACCTAACCTTTACAATAGACCTAGCCATAAATTTTTCCCTAAAACTATCCCTAACTCTAACCCTAGACCTGACATTAGCCCTAGCCATTATTCTAGCCCTAACCCTTACACAAGCCCTAGCCTTATCCTAGCCCTAAACATAGCCTTAATTACAACCATATCCAAATTCTAGGCCTAACCCTAACAATAACCCTAGCCTTAATCTTAGCCCTAATTTAGCCCTATCCTTAACCCTAGCCCTATGATTAACTCTAACTCTCACATTAGACCTTTCACTCATTCTAACCATACCCCTTACCATAACTCTAACCCTAGCCCTAATCCTAGGCCTAACCCTCGCCCTATCCTTTGGCCTAGCACTTAACTTAGACAATACCTAACTCTAAATCAAGCCCTAACCCGAAGATTAAGCCAAACCCTAACAGTAGCCCAAACCATAACATTAATCCTAAAAATAGTTCTAAAACCCTAACCTAGCCCTAAAACAAAACCGAGTTATAGCTATAACCATAACCCTTAATCTAAACCAAACACTAACCTTAAACCTAGTCCTAATATGAGTTGTAAGCCAAACCTTTAAACTAAATCTGAACCTGACTCTAACACTACTAGCTCTAAACATTACCCTAACCCTAAACCTAACCCTAAAACTAACTCTAGACCTAAAACCCCTAAAACTAGCCCTAACCCTCACCCTAGTACTTACATTAACCCTAACCCCAACTCTATCCCTAACTTAACCCAAAACCTACCCCTATCCCTAGCTTTAACTCTAGCTCGATTCATAACCATAAACCTAGCCCTAAACCAATATCTAACTCTATGCATTACCATAACCAAAACCATAACCCTAATGCTAACCCTAGGCATGAACCCAAACCTATTGCTAATCTTAACCCAATATAATACCCTGAACTTAACCTGAACCTAAACCTAACCCTATCATTACCCTAACTCTAACACTAACACTAATTCAAGCCCTAAATTTAAACCTTAACCTATCCCAAACCCTAACCCTGTCCTTGACACTAATAAAAACCCTAGCTATAAACTTGAACGTAACCTTACACTTAACCCTTACCCTAGACATAGCCATAAACCTAACCCTAAAACTATCTTTAACCATAATGCTGGACCTCAAATTAGCCCTAGCTCTAATCCTAGTCCTAAAACAAACCCGAGCACTCATCCTAGCCCTAAACCTAGCTTTAATTATAACCCTAACCCTAACCCTACCACTAACCCTAATTATAACCCTCACCCTACTTCTATAGCTAGCTATAATGCCACCTCTTACCCTAAACTTAACCCTAACCCTAACCCTAACTCTAGGCTTAAGTCAAAAAATAAACCTAGCATGAATCCTAGCATCATTTAGTCCTATCTCTAACCCTAACACTAACCCTAGCCCTAAGACTCACTCTCACTCTCGCCATATACCTATCCCTAATTCTAACCCTATCTCTTACCATAACCCTATTTCTAGCCCTAACACTTGCCCTATTTTTAGTCCCAGCCCTAACCCAAGATCTAACCCTAACTCAAAATCTAATCCTAACCCTAAGCCTAAACTTAACACTTAAACTATCCCTAAACCTAATCCTAGGACTAAACCAAAACCAAGCAATAGCCCAAACCCTAAACATTAACTTAAGCCAAATCCTAACACTAAACCTAAACCTAGCCCTAATTCAAGTTCTAACACTAACTTTAAAAATAACACTGACCTTGACTCATGTCCGAATACTCAACCTAGCTCTGAACACTGCCCTCACCTTAAACCAAATGCTAAGAATAATCCTAACAATAACTCTTGTCCTATTCCTAACCCTAAAACTAACCCTGACATGACTCTTATCCTAACACAATCCCTAGCTATAAATATCACCCTAAACTTGAACATAACCTAACACTAAATCTAACCGTAACACTAAAACTAACGAAAATTTAATCCTAGTTCTTATATTAGCCATGGCCCTAATCCTATCCCTAAACCTTGATTTAACCCTAACTCCAACCCTAACCATAGCCCTAACCCTAGCTCTAAAGCAATCCCCTACCCTAGGCAAAACCCTAAACCTAAGTGTAACCATAGACCTATCCCTAATCCTTAGGCTTACCAAAATCCTAACTCTATTAATAGCCCTAACCCTAGCCTCATTCTAGCTTTAACAGTATCACAAATTCTAACCCTTACTCTGACCCTTTTACTGACCCTACCACTAATCCTAGGTCTAACTGTAACCTTAACTCTAACCCAAAACCTATGGTAATCCTATTCCTAGACCTAAACCTGAAGCTGACTCCCAGCCTAGCCCTAACCATAGCTCATAAACTAAACCTTATGCTAAACATAACCCTAAACCTAACCATAGTTCTAACCCTCACCCTAATCCTAACTCAAGATTTAATAGTAACCATAACCCTAGCCCTAAACTTTACTCCACTGTATCCATTACCCTAAATATTACCCTTACCCTAATGCTAACCCTAGGCCTAAACCTAACCTTATCACTATCCCCCAACCTGTCAATTACCCTAAACCTATCCTGAACCCTAAACCTAACCTTATCATTACCCCAATGCTAACCCTAATGCTAATTCGAGCCCTAACCCTAAACTCAAACCTAAACCAAAGCCCAACACTGACCCTGACTTTAATAATTCCCCTAGCTATAAACTTGACTATTACCCTATACCTAACCCTTACACTAGACTTAGACATAAACCTAACCCTAAACTATCCCTAACCATAACTGTACACCTGACTTTAGCCCTAGCCATAATCCTAGCCCTAACCCTAGCACAAACCCTAGTCCTTATCCTAGCCCAAAAAATAGCCTTAATAATAACCCTAACCCTAACCCTAGGCCTAAACCTTACACTAACCATTGCTTTAATCTTAGCCCTAATTTAGCCCTATCCCTAACCCAAAACCTAACCCTAGGCCAAAGACTAACTCTAACTCTCACCCTACCCCTAACTCTAGTTCTAACCCTATACATTACTAGAAGCCTAATCCTAGCCTGAACTGTAGGTCTAACTCTAGCCCTATTGCTATCACTGGACATAACCCTAGATCTAACCCTAACTCTAAATCTAACCTTAACAATAAATCTAAGCCTAAACTTAACCCTAGCCCTAACCCTAAGGCTAATCCTAAAGCTAGCCCTAACCCTAGCCCTAGCACTAAAACAAAACCAAGAAAGAGTCCTAACCCTAATCCTTAACATAAACCAAGCCCTAATCCTACACCTAGCCCTAACCTTAGCAATAATTCGAGTCTTAAACCAAACCCTAACCTAATCCTCACCCTGACTCTGATCTTAACACTAACCATAGATCTAAACATCATGCTAACCCTAAACCTAAACATAACATTAGACCTAGTCCTAACACTTAACTCTAAAATTAGCCCTAATCATGACTCTAGTACTTAAATCAACTGTAACCCTAACACTAGCCCTAACTTAACCCAAAACCTAGCCCTATTTCAAGCCCTAACCCTAGCTTTAACCCTAAACCTAACTCTACCCCTATCACTAATTGTAACCATAACCCTAGCTGTAACCCTAGCTGTAACCCTATCCATTAACCTAACCATAACCCTAACCCTAATGCTAACCCTAGGTCTAAACCTAACCCTATCCCTAATCTTCACCCTATCCATTACTGTAAATCTAACCTGAAACCTAAACCTAACCCTATCATTATGATGATCCTAATCTTAATGCTAATTCGAGTCCTAATTTTAAACCTTAACCTATCCGAAACACTAATTGTGACCATGACCCTAATAATACCCTTATCTCTAAACATGACCCTAACCCTAACCCTACGCTTAGACAAGGCATAGCCATAAACCTAACCTTAAACTATTTAACCATAACCTTAGACCTGAAATTAACCCTAACCACAATCCTAGCTGTAACCTAGCCTTAATCCTAACCTGAACTATTACCCGAGCCCTAACCCTAATTCTAACCCACACCCTACCCCTAAACCTACCTATAACCCCATCCTTACCACAAACCTAACCATAACCCTAAACCTAACCCTAACCCCCACTCTAACCCTAGGCCTAATAATAACAGTAAGCTACAGCTAATCCTAGCCCTAATTTAATCCTATCATAACCCTAATCCTAGCCCTAAGACTAACTGGAATTCTTGCCCTAGCCCGAGCCCTAGTTCTATCCTTACCCCTATCGTAACTCTAGATGTAAACCTAACTCTAAATCTAAAGCTAACTCAAAATTTAACTGTAATCATTAGCCAAACCAAACTCTAACACTACCCCTAACCATAATGCTAATCCTAAAACTTGCCATAGCCATAAAACAAAACCAAGCCATATCCCTAATCCAAAGCCTTAACCTAAACCAAACTGAAACCTTAAACCTAGCCCTAAACCTAACTCTAAAAATTATTCTGATCCTGACGCTGACCCTAACACTAATTCTAGCTCTAATCATTACCCTAACTTAAATAAACCCTAACACTATACCTAGCCTTAACCATAAGCCTAAAGCTAGCCTTAATTGTAACCTTAGTTAGTACATTATTCAGTGTCCTAACCCTAACATGAACCCTAACACAAATCCTACCCTGGATCTGAGCCTTAAACCTAGCTTTAACTATAATCTTAACCCTAACACTAGACCTAAACCTAACACTAACCCTAACCCAAACACTAGCTCTAACCCTGTCCCTTACCCTAATCCTAACCCTAACCCAAAGTCTAGCCCTAGCCCTAACCCTAATCCTTAGCCTAACTTCAACTCTAACAATATTACTAGTATTAATCCTAGCCGTCATTCTACCTCTAAACCTAACTCTGACACCCATTTGACCCTAACAGTAAACCTAGTTCTAAACCTGACCCTAAACCTAAACAAAAACCTAACACTAGACCAATTGGTAACCCTATACTTATGCCTAAGCCTAACACTACACCTAGACCCAAACCTAATTCTAAATATAGCTATAACTCTAGCCCTAGACCTGAACAGAATCCTAGCATTAGCCTTAACAATAACCCTTAACCTAAACTAAACACTTACCCTATTCCTAGACCTAATTCCAGTCCTAATTCTGGCACTAACCCTAAACCTAACTCTATTCCAAACACTGACCCTGATCCTAACACTTAAACTAGCTTTAAACCTGACACTAACCCAAAACCTAGACCTAACACTAGACCTAGCCATAACCGTAAACCTAAAACTAACCCTAAACATAAACCTAGCTTTTACATTACCCAAAATCCTAACCCTAGCCCTAAACCTAACACAAAACCTAGAGCTAATCCTAGGCCTAAACTTAGCTCTAACCATAAACTTAAACCTAGCCCTAACCCAAACCCTAACTCTAACCCTAACCCTCTCCTCAGACCTAACCCTAGCTCAAAGCCTAACCCTTACACTAAACATAACCCTAGCCCTATCCGAAATACTAATCCTAACACTAGCCCTAATCCTAACCTTACCATAGACCAAATTTTAACTCTAACTTATCCATTACCCTAATCCTAATCCTAACCCTAATTAAAACCCTATTCCTAAAACTAAACCTAACTCTAATCATAATCTTGAACTTAGAACTAAACTTAAACCTAACCATCATAATAGCCCTAACCCTAGCTCAAACACTAACCCTTATCCTAACCTAACCATAACATTAACCCTAAAGTAACACATACCCTAACCCTAACACTTACCCTAAAACAAACCGTAGCCCTATCTCTAAACCTAACTCTAATCTTAGAGATAATCCCAACCACAACCTAGCCCTAACCCTAGCTCTAAAACTATCCATTACACTAAACATAACCCTAACCCTAATGCTAACCTGATCGCTGAAACCTAACCCATCAATTACCTTAAACCTTAACTAAAACCTAAAGTGAACCCATCCATTACCTTAATTCTAAACCTAACCCTAATGCTAATTTGAGACCTAACCCCTTAACCCTAACGTAAACCAAATGCTAACCCTGACCCTGACAGTGACACTAATATTAATTCTAGCTCTAAATCTGACTTTAACCTAAACCTAACCCTGAAACTATCCTTAACCCTAACCCTAGACCTGATATTATCCCAAGCCTGAGTCCTAGCCCTAACCTTATCAGAATACCTACCCCTCATTCTAGCCCTAATTGTAGCCTTAATCCTAAACTGAACCATAACCCTAGGCCTAATCCTAATTCTAACCCTCACCCTATCCCTAAACCTAGCAATAACCTCACCCATACCCCTAAACTTAAACCTAACCACAGTGCTAACCCTAACCCTAGCCCAAACCCTAGGCTTAAACCTAATACTAACCCTAGTCCTAATCATATCCCTAATTTAGCCCTAAAACTAACCCTCACCCTAAGCCTACTCCTAAGAGTAATTCTCACTCTAGATGTATCCCTAGTTCTAACCACATTCCTTACCCTATACCTAACCCTAGCCCTATCCCTAGCATGAGCCTTAACCCAAGATCAATCCTAACACTAAATCTAACCCTAAACCTAAGCCTAAACTTCACTCTAAAACTGGACCTCACCATGAAGCTAATACAAAATTTAGCCTTAACCCTAGCCCTATCCCTAAAACAAAACTGAGACATAGCCCTATTCATAACCCTTAACCTAAAACAAAACCTAACCCTATATCTAGCACTAACTTTAGCCCTAATTCGAGTCATAAACCTAACACTAAAATTAACCCTGACCCTGACACTGACTCTAAATATAACCCTTGCTCTAAACATCAGCCTAACACTAATGCTAAAACTGGCACAAATTGTAACACTAGTTCATACATTAGCCATAGCCATAACCAAATCCTAAACCTAGCTCTTATTTGAGACTTAACCCTAGTTTTAAACCTAACTCTAACACAAAACCTATCCCTAAACCTTACACTAACCCTAACCAGAATCCTAACCATAACCCTAGACTTATCACTAGCTCTAACCCTATCCATTACCCTAACCCTAACCATGACCCTAATGGTAACCCTAGGCCTAAGCCTAACCTTATTGCTAACCCTAACCTTATTCATTAACCTAAAACTAACCTGAATCCTAAACCTAACCCTATCATTACCCTAACCTAAACGCTAATGCTAATTTGATCCCCACTCCTAAACTTAACCTAAGCCATACCCTAACTCTGTCCCTTTCCGTAATAATATACCTAGCTCTAACCCTGACCCTACCCCTAAACATAACCCATATACTAGACCTAGTCACAAACCTAACCCTAATACTATTCCTAACGTAACCATAGGCCTGACATTTGCCCTAGCTGTAATCCTAGCCCTAATATTAACACAAAGCATGACCATAACCCTAACTGTAAACCTAGCCCTAATCCTATCCATAAACCTAGCCCTAAATTTAGCTCTAACCCTATCAATTACCCTAAACATATCCCTAATTCTAATGCTAATCCTAGGCCTAAATCTAACCCTATGCCTAACTGTAACCCTATCCATTATGCTAAACCTAACTTGAACCCTAAATCTAACCCTATCATAACACTAACACAAACTCTAATCCTAATTTGAGCCCTAACCCTAAAACCTAATCTAAACAAAACCCTAAACATGACCCTGGACCTAATAATACACATAGCTCTAAATTGACCCTTACCCTAAATCTAACCCTTACACTGAACATAACCATAAACCTAACCCCAACACTATCCCTAACGGTAACCCTAGAACTGACATTTGCCCTAACGCTAATCCTAGTCCTAACCAAAACAGAAACTCTAGCCCTTAACCTAGTCTTAATCATAACTATAACCAAACACTAGCTCTAACCCTAATTCTAACCTTCTTCCTAGCCCTAAACCTAACTCTAACCCCATCATTTACACTAAACCAAAACCTAAGCCCAAAACTAAACCTATGGCGAAACATAAAAATAAACCTAGCCCTATTATTAGCCCTAATTAAGCCCTATACCTAACTAAATGCTAAGCCTAGGCCTAAGACTAACTCTCACTAGGGCATCGTCCTATCCCTAGTTCTAACCGTATTTTATCATAACCCTAATCCTAGCTATAAACCTAGAACTAACACTAGCCATATCCTTAGCCCTAGACCTAACCATAGATCTAATCCTAACTGTAAATCTAAATCTAAACCTAAGACTAAACCTAATCCTAACACTAGTCATAGATCTAATCCTAACTCTAAATCTAAATCTAAACCTAAGACTAAACCTAACCCTAACACTAGTCATAAACCTAATGCTAATCTTAAAACTAGCCCTAACCACAGCCCTAGCCCTAAAAAATTAACTGAGCCATAGGCCTAACTTTAAAGCCTAACCAAAACCCAAACCTAACCCTACATCTAGCCCTAACCCTAGCCCTAATTCGAGTTTAAACCCTAACCCTAAATCTACCCGTGACCTTAGTTTTGACCCTAATACTAACTCTAGCTCTAAACATTACCCTAATGTTAAATGTAACCCTAACACTAGACTTAGTCCTAACCCCAAACTTATAACTAGTCCAAATCATAGCTCTACTACAAACATGGGCCATAACTCTGAACCTAGCTCTAACTCTAATCAAAATTTAGCCCTAATCTAAAACCTAACCCTAGCTTTAACCCTAAACCTAATCCTAACACTACCCCTAACCCTACCCTAAATGTAGCCCTAACCCTAGGTCTAACCCTATCCCTTACCCTAAGACAACCCTACCTCTAATGCTAACCCTAGTCCTAACCTTAATACTATTACAAGTACTAACCATAGCCCTCATTCTAGCTCTTATCATAACTCAAACCTGACACTTATTCTGACCCTAATGGTAACCGTAGGTCTAAACCGGAACCTAACCCTATACTGAACCATAACACTAGCAGTAGAAATAAACCTACTTCTAAACCTAAACCTAATACTAGCCCTAGACCTAAACCTAATCCTAAATCTAGCCATATCTCTAGCCCTAAACTTAAACAAAAACCTAGCCCTAGCCCTAATAAAAAACCTTAACCTAACCCAAACACTAACCCTACCCCTAGATGTAACCCTAGTGATAATTCTGGATTTAACCATAAAGATAACACTAACCTTAACACCGACCCTGACCCTATCACTAATTCTAGCTCTAAACATCATGATAACATTAATCTTAACCCTAACACTTGACCTAGCCATAACACTAACCCCAAAACTGGCCCTAATTATAACCCTAGTTTGTACATTAGCTGTAGCCCTATAACTAGCCCTAACCTAACCCAAAACCTGGCCATAATCTGAGTGCTGACCCTAGCTTTAACCTTAACACTATCCCTAGCCATAAGCTAGTCCCTAACTCTTCCTTAACCTTAGCTCTTATTCTGTTTCTTACATTAAGCCAAATTCTAACCCTAATGCTAACTCTAGTCCTAACACTAATCCATAGCTTAACCCAAACCCTAACCATATTACTAGTCCTAAACCTAGCCCTCATTCTAGCTCTAACCCAAACCCTAATCCTAACCCTGAAACTTATACTGATCCTAACACTAACCATAGGTCTAAACCTGACCCTAACCCGAACCTGAACCCTAACATTAGCCCTACGGGTAATCCTATACTGACACCTAAACCGAACACTAGTCCTAGACCTACACCTAATCCTAAATCTAGCCATAACTGTAGCCCTAGACCTGAACAACAACCTTGCCCTAGCCCTAGCAATCACTGTTAACATAACCCAAAAACTAACCCTGCTTCTAGATCTAACCCTAGTCCTAATTATGGCACTAACACCAACACTCACTCTAACCTGAACACTTACCCTGACTCTAACATAAACCTAGCTTTAAAGCTCACACTAACACAAAACCTAATCCTAACATTACACCTAGCCATAACCCTAACCCGAAAACTAGAACAATCATTACCCTAGCACTTAACTACCCATGGCCCTAAGCCTAGGCCTAAAATAACACAAAACCTAGCCCTAAGTATAACCCTAAACTAATGCTAGACCTAACCCTAACCCTAAACTAATCCTAGCTCCAACACTAACACAAACCCTAGCCCACATCCTAGCCCTAAACCTAGCCTTAATCCTAACCCGAACATTCACCCTATTCCAATACCTAATTTTATCCCTAGCCCTAGCCCTGAACCTAGGCATAACCTCATCTCTTTCCTAAAACTAACCATAACCCTAACACTAACACTAACCCTTTTTCTAGCCCTAATCATGGGCCTAACCCTAACACTAAACCTAGCACTAATCTAGCCCTAATTTAGCCCTAACCATAAGCAAATCCCTAACTCTAGCCCTAAGAATAACTCTGAATCTCAACCTAGACCTATTTTTATTTCTAAACCTGTGCATTACTGTAACCATAACACTAGTCCTAAACTTAGATCTAACCTTAGATCTAACCATAACTCTAAATCTAACTTAAGCCTAAACCTCACCCTACCACAAGATGAAAAATATCACTAATCATAAAACTAACCTTAACCCTATCCCTATCCCTAAAACAAAACCGAGCCATTACCCTAACCCTAAACATAACCTAAACCAAACCCTAACCCTTCAACTAGCCAGAACCCTAGCTCAAATTCTATTCCTAGGACTAAAACCAACCCTTACCCTGACTAATATCTAACCACTAACACTAGCTGTATATATCACCCTAACCATAAAGTAAATGCTGACACCATTCCTAGACCAAACCCTAACCCTAAAACTAACCCTAAAAATACCCATAGTTCTTAAAATTAGCCACAGTCCTAACCCTAGCCCTATCCCCCCCAAAAAAATAGCCCTAATCTGAGCTGTAAAACTAGATTTAACCCTAACCCTTACCCTAGCCATAAACCTAAACCTAACCCTAGCTCTAAGCCTAGCTGTAACCCTATCCCTTATCCTAAGCCAAACCCTATCCATAATGCTAATTCTAGTCCTAATCGTAACCCTTAGCCTAAATCAAACACTAACCCTATTACTAGTCCAAACCCTAGCTCTCATTCTAGCTCTAAATTTAACCCAAAATCTAACCCTAACCTTCACCCTTATTCTGACCATAACACTAATTATAGTTCTAAACCTGACATGAACCCTAAACTGAACCCTGAAACTAGCCCAACCAATAAATTTTACCTAAACCTAACCCTAACAATACCCCTAGACTAAACCTAGTCCAAAATATAATGATAACTCTAGCCTTAGACCTAAACAAAAACTTAGTATTGGCCCTAAAAATAACCCTTAACCTTAGTACTAACCCTAACAATAACCCTAACAATAATACTACCCCTAGACCTAACTCTACTCTTTATTCTGGCTTTCATCCTAACTCTAATCTGAACACTGACAGTGACACTAACACTAAACCTAGCTCTAATACTGACTCTAAATCAAAATCTAAACCTAACCCTAGATGTAGCCATAACCCTAACCCTAAAACTAGCCCTAATTAGAACCCTAGATCTTACATTGTCCAGAGCACTAACCCTAGATCTAAACCTAACACAAAACCTAGCCCTAATCCAAGGCCTAAACCTACTGTAAGCATAACCCTAACCCTAAACCTAGCCCAAACCCTAAGCTTAACCCTCACCTTAGATCTAAGCATAGCTCAAAGCCTAAATTTTGGCCTAAACATTGCCCTAGCATTATCCCTAACAATGATCCTAACCTTAGCCCTAACCCTAACCCTATACATTACCCTTATGATAACCCTATTCCTAATGCTAACCCTAGGACTACCCCTAACCCTATCACAAACCCTAAATCTTTCCATTACCCTAAACCTACCCTGAAACCTAAACCTAACCCTATTTATTACCCTAAACCTAACACTAAACCTAATACTCATTTGAGCCCAATCCCTAAATCTTAGCCTAATACAAACCACAACACTGACCCTGAACCTATAAATACCCTTAGCTCTAAAACTGACCCTTACCTTAAACTTAACACTTACACTAGACTAAGACAGAGACCTAATCCTAAATCTACTCCTAACTGTAACACTAGACCTGACATTATCCCTAGTTATAGCCCTATCATTTACCATAACCATAAACCTAGCCCTAACCCTTGCCCTATTCTTAGACCTAGCCATAAACTTATATCTAACCCTAACTCCAAATCTTAACCTAACCCTAAGCCTAAGCCTAACACAAACATTAGCCCTAAACTTAAAGCTAATCATAACTAACCCTAATCCTAAACCTAGGACTAAAACAAAATTGAGCAATAGGGGCTGAGGATGTGGGTCAAGTGGTAGTGCATTTACCGGCATGCGCAGGGTGCTGGGTTTGATCCTCAGCAACAATAAAAATAAAATTAAAAAAAAGATGTGGTGTCCACCAAAAACTAAAACAATAAAAAAAAAATTTAAAAATTCTCTCTCTCTCTCTCTCTCTCTCTCTCTCTCAAAAAAAAACCCACAACTGAGTAATAATCCTAACCTTAAACCTTAACTTAAATCAAATCCTAACTCTACACCTAGACCTAACCCTAGCACTAATTCGAGTCCTAACCATAACTTTAAACTAACCCTGACCCCAAATCATATAACTAACACTCATATCCTAGGTCTAAACACCCTAAATTTAAACCAAACCATAGCCTTAATTCGAGTCATAACTCTAACATTAAAATTAACCCTGACTATCCATGAAAAGGGTATATTTTTCATCTTCCAAGATCTTCTTCTATTGCTCTCTTTAGGGTACTGTAGTTTTCATTATATAAATCTTTAAACACTTTTGTTTGATTGATTTCCAAGTATTTTATTTAACTTTTTTTTTCAGGATATATTGAATGAGCCCTAAACTGAGCTTTAAACCTAAACCCTAAACTTAACACTAAAACTAGCACTAAGAATAACCATAACCTTAGCTCTAACCCTAGCTCTAGCCCTATCCATTACCCTAAACATAATTCTAATCCTAATGCTAACCCTAAACCTTAACCTTACAATATTCCTAACCCTAAACCTATCCATTACCTTAAACCTACCTTGAAACATAAACCTAACTATACCATTACCCTAATCCTAACCCTATGCTAATTCAAAACCTAAATGTAAACCTTAACCTATCCCAAACACAAATCATAACCCTAAACCAAACAATATCCTTAGCTCTAAACCTGACCCTAACCCCAAACCTAACCCTTACACTACATCTAACCTAACTTGAAAACTATCTTTTAACTGTAAAGCTGGACCTGAAATTAGCCCCAGCCCTAACCTAGCCCTACACCTAGCCTTAATCCTAACCCAAACCATAACCCGAGGTTTAACCCTAATTCTAACCCTTGCCCTAGCCCTTAACCTAGCTTTAACCCCATTCCTTACACTAAACCTAACCATATCCCTAAAACTAAACATAATCTTAAACCTAACCATAACCCTTGCCTTAAATGGGCCTAACACTAACACTAAGCCTAGCACTAACTTTAATTTAGTCTTATCCTAACCCTAAACCTAACCTTAAGACTAACTCTAACTCTTACCCTAGCCCTAGCCCTAGTTCTATCCTTAGCGTTAGCACAACCCTGGATCTAAACCCAACTCTAAATTTAAACCTAACTCTGAATTTAACCATAACCATAATCCTAATCCAAACTCTAACACTAGCCCTAACAATAATGCTAATGCTAAAACTTTCCTTAACCCTAGACCTAGACATAAAACAAAACCAAGCCATGTCCCTAACCCTTAACCTAAACCAAACCATAAACCTACACCTAGCCCTAACCCTAATTCTAAAAATAATTCAGACCTTTACACTAATCCTAACACTAATCCTTATCTCTAAACATCACCCTAACCTTAAATTAACCCTAACACTTGACCTAGCCTTAACCCTAACACTAAAATTAGCCCTAAATGTAACCCTAGTTCATACATTAGTCGTTGTTATAACCCTAGCCCTAACCCTAACACAAATCCGACCACTAATTCTAGTCCTAAGCCAAGCTTAAACCCTAATCTTAACCCTAACACTAGTCCTAACCCTAACTCTAACCGAGCCCTAACCCTAGCTCTAACCATATCCCTTACCATAAGCCAAACCTAAACCAAATGATAACTCTAGTCCTAACCCTAATCCTTAGCCTAACGCAAACACTTACAGTATTACTAGTCCTAACCCTAGCCCTCATTCTAGTTTTAACCCTAAGCCTGATCCTTATTCTGATCCTAACAGTAACCCTAGGTCTAAACCTGACCCTAACCCTAAATCAAACCCTAACACTAGCCCTACTGGTAAACCTATACCTATACCTATACCTAACCTTAACACTAGAGCTAGACACAAAACTCATCCTAAATATAGCTATAAATCTAGCCCTAGGCCTAAACAAAATCCTAGCTCTCGCCCAAACAATAATCCTTAACCTAAACTAAACACTTACACTACCCCTATTACCTAACACTATTCCTAATTCTGGCTCTAACCCTAACCCTAATCCTATCTGGAACACTGACCCTGACCCTAACATTAACCTATATCTAAACCTGACCCTAACACAAAACCTAATTCTAACACTAGACCTAGCCTAACCATAATACTCGCCCTAAACATAACCCTAGCCCTAAACCAATTTTAACATAATCTTAATCATAACTGTAGCCCTAACCCTAACCATAGTCCTAATCCTAGCCCTAAACCTAACACAAAACCTAGCGATAATCCTAGGCCTAAACTTATCCCTAAGCATAACCCTAACCCTAACCCTAGCCCTAACATTTACCCTTGCTTTAGACCTAACCCTAGTTCAAAGCCAAATCTTTACACTAAACATTACCCTAGCCCTATCTTAATCATAACTCTAACCCTAGCTCTTAGTCTAACCTTAATCCTAGCTCAAACTTTAGTTCTAACTCTGTCAATTACTCTAACCCTAACCCTAATTATAACCCTATCCCTAACACTAAACCTAACCCTAATCATAAACATATCTCAAAAACTAACCATAAACCTAAACCTCACCATAGCCCTAATCCTAGAAGAAACATTAAGCCTTACAGTAAACCTAATCTTAAGACTAGCCCTAATCTATACCCTAACCCTAACCCTAAATCTAACATTAGTCATTACCCTAAACCTAAACCTAAATGTAATGAAAACTCTAGACATAACCCGAACCCAAAACCAAACCCTAATCATAAACATATCCCTGACCTAAATGTAAACCTAACTCTCGCCCTAGCCCTAACCCTAGCTTAAACACTAACACTTACCGGAACCTAAACATAACCCGAACCCTAAACCTAACACTTACCATAAACCAAATCCTAGCCCTATCCCTAAACTTAACTTTAATCCTAGACTTAATTCAAGAAATAACCTAGCCATAACCCTAGCTCTAAATCTATCCATCATACTAAAGATATTCCTATCCAAATGCTAACCTTAACCATATTGCTAAACCTAATCCATCTATTAACCTAAACCTTAACTGAATCTTAAACCAAACCCTATCTATTAACCTAACACTAAGCCTAAACCTAAAAATAATTCAGGACCAAACCCTAAACTTTGAGCTTAAACAAATGCTAACACTGACCCTAACTCTAATAGTACCCCTAACTGTAAAACTGACCCTTACCCTAAATATAGACCTCACCCTAGTTCTAGTCCTGAACCTAACAAAAAACCTAGCCTTAAACCTAGCCTTAATTCTAAACTAAACACTAACCCTACCACTAAATCTAAAACCAACCCTCACCCTAGCCTTAAATCTAGCTATAACCCCACCCATTCCCCTAAAACTAGCCTTACCCCTAGGCCTAAACCTAACACACTAACACTAGCCCTAATCCTAGCCCAAATTTAGCTTTAACCCTAACCCTAAACATAAGCCTAGTCCTAAATCTAAATCTAACTCTCGTCCTAGCCGTTTCCCTAGTTCTAACCCTATCCCTTACTGTAACACTAACCCTAGCCCTTACCCTAATCATGGATCTAATCCTAACTCTAAATCTAACCCTAAACCTTAGCCTAAACCTCACCCTAACACTAGCCCTAACCTTAAGACTGATTCAAAATCTATCCCTATCCCTAGTCCTAGCCCTAAAACAAAACCAAGCTATAGCCCTAACCCTAACCCTAAGCCACAGAAATCAAGATGAAGTGAAACCTTAATCACAAACGTCCTGACAGCGAACCTTGAACTGCAAAGGTCCAACCTAGGAAACATGGCAATGCTAAGTAAAAGATGAATCAAAGATGATACTGACCAGTATCAAACAAATTTGAATAAAACTAACTCAAGCCCAAACATTAGTTCTAACCCTAGCCCTAATCCTAATTCTAAAAGTAAGCCTTTCCTGTTTATAGAGCTTGATGATAAAAGTCCCAAACCTGGCGTGCCTAGTAGGGCAAGGTAAGAGATGAATCCTACACAATATCAAAAAATATTACCAATAATCGGGGGAGGTATTTCAGTACATGCCTATTTCCCCTGTTTTCTCTTAAAGTACTCTTGGATAAATTGATTTTTCATGCTTCAGCTTAAGGTACTTTCACAAGGAACAAACTAGAGCATGCTAACTGTGAATTGATTGAATGTGTGAAGTTTCATACAGCAGCACCAAACCTGGTTGGTTTCCAGCATCATTTTCATTCACACCTATAGGCCATAATCTAGTGAAAACTAAAAATTTAAACTGTTCCTGACACTGAACTTTTTAACATTGAAAGCCCAAACTTGGGGAACCTACTAAGGTTGGTCAAAGATGAATCCTGTACAGTATCAAAGTAATATGACCAAAAAAATTAGAAGCTCTTTCAGTACATGTGTAATTTGCTTGCTCCTAAAGCACTCAGAGATAAAGCTGTTTTTTTCTAATTAAGCTTAGGGATACTTCACATGAAACAAACCAGAGAATGCTAACTGAGAATTGATTGAGTGTGTGAAGTTTCAAGCAGCTAGCACAAACCCTGTTTGATTTCCAGCTTCATTTCCATTCACCCCTATAGGGCAAAAAGAAGAGAAACATGAAAACTGAAACTGTTCCTGAGAGAAAATCCTTTACATAAAAGGCCCAAACATTTGGACTATAGTCAAAATAGGAAAAAGGTGAATCCTGCCCAGTATCATAGAATTTTTTTGAAAAAAAAAAAAACTAACCCTAACACTAGGTCTAAACCTAGTCCTGACACTAAGTCTAACCCTAAACCTAATCTGTTTAGAGAACCTTTGATCATAGAATTTTCAAAATTGGGGAGTGTAGTTTGGCAAGCGTACAGAAGAATCATGGGCAGTTTCAAAGAAATCTGACAAAATAATTGGGGGAGCTATTTCAGTACATGCATATCTCCCTGTTTTCTCCTAAAGTGTTCTTAGATAAATTTGTATTGCATGCTTTAGCTTATTACTGATATCACAAGGAACAAACCAGAGAGTGCCCACAAAGAACTGATTGAGTGTGTGAAGCTTCAAGCAGTTAGTACCAACCTTGTTTGATTTCCAGCTCCAGATCCATTTACCTATGTAGGTCAAATTGAAGTGAATCCATAAAATACAAATTGTTCCTGTCAGCAAATAATTGAACTTAGAAGGCTGAAACCTGGGGAATATAGTAAGGCTAAGTAAAAATATATCCTGCCCACTATTAAAGAAATTTGAACAAGACAAATTCTAACCCTAACACTAGACCTAACTCTAAACATAGGCCTAATCTTAACCTGTTTAGAGAAACTTTGATCATAGAAGTATTAAAACTGAGGAGCCTATTGGGGCAAGCTAACAGATGAATCCTGCCAAGTAAAACAAATCTGACCAAATGATTGGGGAAGGTAGTTCAGTACATGCATATTTTCCTATTGTCTCCTAAAATGCTCTCGCATAGTGTTATTTTTGCATGCTTCATCTTTGGGATACTTTCACAAGAATAAAACTTGAGTGTCCTCACAGAGAACTGATTGAGTGTGTGAAGTTTCAAGCATCTAGCAAAAACCCTCTTTAAATTCCAGCTCCAGTTCCATTTATCCATATAGGTCAAAATGAAGTGAAACCTTAAAATGAAAACTGAAATACTGACAGCAAACCAGTGAACCTAGAAGGCCCAAACCTGGGTAACATAGTAAAGCTAGGTAAAATATAAATCCTGCCTTGTATCAAAGAAATTTGAACAAAACTACTGTAAACCTAACACTAGATCTATCTGTAATCCTAACCCTACAGCTCACCCTAGCCTGTATAGAGAACCTTTGATCATAGAAGTCCCAAATTTACGGAACCTAGTGGGGAAAGCTAACAGATGAAATCTGCACAGTATCAAAGAAATTAGAGCAAACAATTGTGGGAAGTGTTTCAGTACATGCATATTTTCTTGATTTCTCCAAAAGTGCTCTGGGATAAAGTTGCTTTGCATGCTTCAGCTGAGGGCAACATTGACAAGGAACAAACCAGAGAGTGCCCAAAGAGAACTGAGTGTGTGCAGTTTCAAGAAGCTAGCACAAACCCTGTCTGAATTCGTGCTCCATTTCTCTTCAACAATATACTTCAAAATAAAGTGAAATCTGTGATTACAAACTGTTCCTGACAGCAAACCATTGAACCCAGAAGGCCCAGACCAGGGAACATCATGAGGCTAGGTAAAAGATGAATCCTGCCCAGTATCAAAGATACATGAACAAAACTGACTCTAACCCTAACACTAGATTTAAACCTAGCCCTTACCCTAACCATAAACCTAACCCTAATCTGTTTAGAGAACCTTTTATCATAGAAGTCTCAAATTAAGGGAGCCTAGTGGGGTAAGGTAACATTGAATCATGTGCAGTATCAAAGAAATCTGACCAAATAAGTTGGGGAGGTATTTCAGTACATGTATATTTCCCTGTTGTCTCCTACAGTACTTTCAGATAACAATGTTTTTGCATGCTTCAGCTTGGGAAACTTTCACAAGAAATAAACCAGAGTGCCCACATAGAACTGATGAGTGTGTGCAGTTTTAAGCAGTGAGCACCAACCCTGTTTCATTTCAAGTTCCATTTCCATTTACCCGTATAGGTCAAAATGAAGGAAACCTTAAAATACAAAATGTTCCTGACAGCAAACCATTGAAGGGATAAGGGCCAAACCTGAGGAAAATAGTAAGGCTAGGTAAAAGACAAATTATGCCAACTATCAAATGAATTTGAACAAAACTCACTCTAACTCTAACACTAAATCTGTCCCAACCCTAACCTAATTCTAACCTTTTAGAGTACCTATGATCATAGAAGTCCCAAACTTGGGGAGCATAGTATTGCAACTCAACAGATGCATCTTGTGCAGTATCAAATAAATTTGGTGAAAAATTGGGGGAGGTATTTCAGTACATTCATATTTCCCTGTTTTTTTCTTAAAGTGCTCATGGACAAATTGTTTTTCCTTCTTGAGCTTAAGGTACTTTCAAAAAGAAAGTATGGCCTATAGATGTGAATAAAAAGAGTGCCCACAGAGAGCTGATTGAGTGCCCACAGAGAGCTGATTGAGTGTGAGAAGTTTCATGAACCTAGCACCAACCATGCTTGATTTCCAGCTCCATTGCCATTCACCCCTATAGGCCATAATGAAGTGAAACCTAAAAATTCAAACTGTTCCTGACACTGAACCATTGAACCTTGAAGGCCCAAACATGGGGAGCCTACTAAGGCTTGGTCAAGAATGAATCCTGTACAGTATCAAATTAATTCAACCAAAAATCTGAAGCTCTCTAAGTACAAGGGTATTCTGCTTGCTCCTAAAGCACTCAGAGATAAAGAGTTTCTTTCTACTTCATCTTAGGGCAACTTCCACGTCAAACACCAGATTATGCTCACTGAAAATTGATGGAGTGTGTGAAGTTTCAAGCAGCTAGCCCAAACCATGTTAAATTTTTAGATTCATTTCCATTCACCTATATAGGGCAAAAAGAAGAGAAACATGAAAATTGAAACTGTTCCTGAAAGCAAACCCTTTATGTAGGAGGCCCAAACATTTGGACCATAGTCAAAATAGGAAAAAGATGAATCCTGCACAGTGTCATAGAAATTTGAAAACAAAACTAACTCTTACTTTAACACTAGGTTTAATCCTAGTCCTAACACTAACCCTTACACTAACCTTAACCTGTTTGGAGTCCCTTTGATCCTAGAAGTCCCACACATGGGGAGCTAAGTTGGGTAGCCTAACAGATGAATCTTTCAAAATATCAAAGAAATTTGACCAAATAATTGGGCGGTAGTTCAGTACATGCATATTTCCCTGTTTTATTCTAAAGTGCTCTCACATAAAGTTGCTTTGCATTCTTCAGCTTAGGGCTACATGTACAATGAATAAACTAGAGAATGCCAATAGAAAACTGATTGAGAGTGTGATGTTTGAAGTAGCTAGCACCAGCCCTGTTGGATTTCCAGCTCCATTTCTATTTACATGCTTAGGTCAAAATGAAATGAAAACTTAAAATACAAACAGTTCAAGAGAGCAAACACTTGACCCAAGAGGCCCAAACAAAGAGAATATAGTGGGGCTGGGGATGTGGCTCAAGCGGTAGCACGCTCGCCTGGCATGCGTGCAGCCCGGGTTCAATCCTCAGCACCACATACAAACAAAGATGTTGTGCCCGTCGAGAACTAAAAAAAAAAAAAAAAAAAAAAATTAAAAAAAATTCTCTCTCTCTCTATCTCTCTCCTCTCTCACTCTCTCTTAAAAAAAAGAGAATATAGTAAGGTTGAGTAAAAGTTGAATCTGGCCCAATATCAAAGAAATTTAAACAAACCGAAATATAACAAACCGAAATATAACAAAACACTAGCTGTAACCCTAGCCCTAAAGTAATACTAAATCTTACCTAACCTGTTTAGAGAACCGTTGATCATAGTAGTCCCCAAATAAAGGAGCCCAGTAGGGCAAGCTAACAGATGAATCCTGTGCAGTATCAAAGAAATCTGACCAAATAATTGGGGGAGGTATTTCAGGACATGCATATTTCCCCATTTTCTTCTAATGTGCTCTTGGAAAAATTATTTTTTTTCATGCTTCAATTTAAGGTACTTTCACAAAGAAAAACCAAAGATTGCCCAAGAGAGCTGATTGAATGTGTGAAGTTTCAAGCAACTAGCACTAACTCTGTTTGTATTCAGGCTTCATTTTTATTCACATCTATAGGCCATAATAAAGTGAAACCTAAACATTCAAACTGTTCCTGACAGTGAACTGGCAAACATTGAAAACCCACACTTGGGGATACTACTAAGACTAGGAAAAAAATGAATCCTGTACAATATCAAAGTAATCAATGCAAAAAATTGAAGCTTGCTCCTAAAGTGCTCACAGATAAAGCTTTTTCTTTGTAATTCAGCTTTGGGCTACTACCACAAGAAAAAAATGACAGAAGGTGCACTGAGAAATGATTGAGTGTGTGAAGTTTCAAGCAGCTAGCACAAACCCTGTTTGAGTCCAGCTACATTTCCATTCACTCCTATAGGGAAAAATGAAGTGAAACATGAAAATAAAAACTGCTCCTGAAAGCAAATCCTTTTACCTAGGAGGCACAAACATGGGGAGCATACTAAAAATAGGAAAAATAAATAAATCCTGCCCAGTATCCAAAACGTTGAAAAAAACTAACTCCAACCCTAACACTAGTTCTAACACTTGCCCTAACCACAACCTAACACTAAGCCTAAACTGTTAAGAGAACATTTGATCATAAAAGTTATAAACTTGGGGAGACTTGTGGGCCAAGCTTACAGATGAACCGTTCACAGTATCAAAGAATTCTGACCAAATAATTGGGGGAGGTATTTCACTACATGCATATTACCCTGCTTTCAACTAAAGTGCTCTTGGATAAAGTTGTTTTGCATGCTTCAGCTTACAGCTACTTTGAGAAGGATGAAACCAGAGAGTTCGCACGGACAACTGATTGAGTATGTAAAGTTTCAACCAGCTAGTACCAACCCTCTGATTTCCAGCTCCATTTGCATTTACCCATGTAATTCAAAATGAACTGAGACATTAAAAACACACTATTCCCAACAGCAAACCATTGAATCGAGAAGGCCCAAAACTGGAGAACATAGTAAGGCTAGGTAAAAGATAAATCTTCCCAGTATCAAAGAAATTTGAACAAAACAATCTCTAACCCTAACACTAGCGCTAAACTAGCCCTAACCATAACTATAACACTAAAACTTACCTGTTTAGAGAACCATTGATCCTAGAAGTGCCAACCTTGGGGAGCCAAGTGGAGCAAGATAAAAGATGAATACTGTGCAGTATCAAAGAAACATGATAAAATTGTTGAAGACTTATATCAGTAAATACATGTTTCTCTGTTTTCTCCTTAAGGGCTCTCGGATACAGTTTCTTTTGCATGCTTCATTTTTGGCCTACCTTCAAAAGAAAGAAACCAGAGAGTACCCACTGAGAACTGATTGTGTGAAGTTTCAAGCACCTCCTACCAACACTGTTTGATTTCCAGCTCAATTTTTATTCACATCAATAAGCCATGATGAAGGGAAACCTTAAAATACAAACTGTTCTTGACAGTGAACCATTGAACTGACAAGGCCCAAACCTGTGGAACATAGTAAGGTAAGGAGAGATGAATCCTGCCCAGGATCATAGAATTTGAAAAAAAAGGGCCTCATGGATGCTATCATCACAAATAGCTTCGGTTTAGTGTTAGATTTAGAGTTAGGTTTAGATCTAGGCTTTGTGGTAGGGCTAAGGATAAGGTTAGTAGGATTAGGGCTAAATTTAGGGATAGATTTAGGGTGACATTAAGGGATAGGTTTATAACTAGGTATAAGGATAGGACGAGAGTTTGAGATAGTCTTAGGGCTAGGGTTAGAGTTGGGTTAGGGATAGGGCTAAATTAGGGCTGGGATTAGGACTATGGTTAGTGTTAGTGTTAGACCTAGATTTAGGGCTAGGATTAGTGTTATGGTTAGGGTTAAGGTTAGGTTTAGGTTAAGGGATGGGATTATAACTACTTTTAGGACTAGGGTGAGGATTAGAATTAGGGTTATGATTAGGGTTAGATTTATGATTAAGGTGAGGTTTATGACTAGGATAGGGGCTAAGGTTTGTGTTAGGATTAGGACTAGGATTAGAGCTAGGGATAATGTCAGGTTTAGGGTTAGAGTTAGAGAGAGTTTCAGGGTTAGGATTATAGCTAAATCTATTGTAAGGGTCAGGTTTCTTGTTAGGGTCAGGTTTAGAGCTATGGATATTATTAAGGTCAGGGCCAGGGTTAGGGTTTTTATTAGATTAAGGTTTAGGTTTAAGGCTAGAGATATCATTACTGTTAGGGATAGGTGAATGATAGTTTTAGGTTTAGAGTTCAGGTTATGTGTAGGGTAATGTATAGGATTAGGGTTAGGGATAGGATTAGGGTTTGGCCTAGGGTTAGCAGAAGCGTTAGAGTTATCATTAGTGTAACGGATAGTCTTAGAGCTAGTGATAGGGCTAGGGTTAAATCTAGGGTAGGGCTTGGGTTAGGGCTAGTTTTTGCAAATAAGTAAGGGCTATGGCAAATGTAAGAACTTTGTTATGATTAGGGATAGTTTTAGGGTTAATGTTAGAGCTGAGTATAGTTTTAGGGTTAGGTTTAAAGTTAGGGTGATGTTTAGAGCTATGGTTAGTGTTGGTGTCAGGGTCAGTTTCAGTTTAGGGTTATGGTTAATGTGAAAGCCAGAATTAGGACTAGGGTTACATCTAGGAGAAGGGTTAGTGTTTGGCTTTAGGCTAAGGGTTATTTTTAGGGATAGGGATAGGTTTTTATTTAGGTCTAGGGCTAGAGTTATGAATAGATTAGTATTAGGTTTAGTGTTAGGGTTACATTTAGGTATAAGGTTACCAGTAGGGCTAGATTTATGGTTCGGTCTAGGGTTAGGTTCAGGTTTAGACCTATGATTAGTGTTAGGGTGAGAATAAGGGTCAGGGATAGTGTTAGGGTTTGGCTTATGGTTAGAGCTAGAATTAGAACTAGGGTTAGGACTACTAATAGGGTTAGGGTTTGGGTAAGGTTAAGGATTAGGACTAGGATTAGCATTAGCATTAGTTTTGGGGTTTGTCAGAGAATAAGGAATAGGGTTAGAGCTAGGGTAAGGGCTAGGGTTAGCGTTAAAACTAGGTTTAGTGTTCAGATTAGGGCTAGTTTTTGTGTTAGGGTTCTGGTTAGGGTTAGAGCAATGTATAATGTAAGAACTTGGGTTTTTAGATTTAGTTTTAGTTTTATGGTTAGGGGTTAAACCTCTAGGGTTAGGATTAGGTTTAAGGTTAGGGTGAAATTTAGAGCTAGTGTTAGTGTTAGATTAATAGTCAGGGTCAGTATTAGTTTTGGGGATAGGGTTAGGACTCAAATTAAGGCTAGGGTTACTCTAAGGGTTCAGTTTAAGGTTAGGGTGGTGTTTAGAGCTAAGGTGAGTGTTAGGATATGAGTCAGAGTTAGGGTTAGTATTAAAGTTAGGATTACGACTCGAAATAGGGCTAGGGTTAGGTCAAGGTATCGTGTTAATGTTTGGTTTAAGTTAAGGTTTAGGGTTAGGGCTATTGCTCGGTTTAGTTTTACTGCATGGGTCAGGTTTAGGGATAGGGATAGGGTTAAAATAGGGCTAGGTTTAGGGTGAAGGTTGGTGTTCACCTTAGGCCTAGCATTAGAATTAGGCTTATGGTTAATTTTAGGGTAAGGAATGGCATTATAGCTAAGTTTAGAGATAGGGTTAGGGTTAAAATTAGGGTTAAATTTATAGTTAGGGTTCGTGGTAGGTCTAGTGTTAGGGTTAGGGTTAGTGTTATGGTCAGAGTCAGGGTCAGTGTTAGCTCTAGTTTTCAGTTTGAAACTAGAGTTAGAGCTAAAGTTAGGGTAAGGGTTAGGATTTGGTTTAGGTTAAGGTTTAGGGTTAGGGCTATGGCTCGGTTTTATTTTAGGGCTAGTGTTAAAGTTTGACTTAGAATTAGGTTTAGGGTTAGGGTTAGGCTTAGGGTTAGTGATTGATTTAGAGTTAAAATCATATCTAGGTTAGGGCTATAGCTAATGATAGGGGTAGGGTTAGGGCTATGATTAGTTTAGGGTTATGCTTAAGGCTTGATTTAGGCCTAGGATTAGCTCTAGGTTTTGTGTTATGTTTAGGCCTAGTGTTAGGGCTATGGATAGTGTAAGAACTAGCATTATGTTGAGGGCTAGTTTTAGGGTTAGGGTTATGGCTAGGTCTAGTGTTAGGTTTAGATTTTCAGGTAGGGTCATATTTAGAGATATGTTTACTCTAAAGGCAGGGTCAGTGTTTGGGTTAGTGTTAGAGTTAGGGTTATAGTCAGAATTAGTACTAGCTGTAGGTCTAGGGGTAGAGTTAGTGTTTGAGTTAGGTTAAAAATTATTGTTAGGGCTAGGGCTAGGTTTATGTTTAGGTCTAGGCCTAGAGTTAAGGCTAGATTTAGGGTTTAGTTTAGCTCTAGTGCTAGTGTTAGGATTTGGTCTAGGTTTAGGGTCAGTTTTAGACCTAGGGTTAGTGTTAAGTTCAGAATAAGGGTCAGGGTTAGCATTAGGATTTGGCATAAGGTTAGACCAAGAATGAGGGCTAGGGTTAGGACTATTAATAGAGTTAGGGTTTTTGTTAGCCTAAGGATTAGAGATAGGTCTAGGGTTACCATTATAGTTAGGGTTTTTCTTAGATTAAGGAATAGACTTAGAGCTAGGGTTAATGCTAGATTTAGGTTAGGGTTAGGATTAACTATAGATTTAGAGCTTGGATTAGAGCTACTTTTTGTGTTATGTTTAGGGCTAGATATGTGTATTGGCTTATGTAAGAACCAGGGTTACAATTAAAGTTAGTTTTAGGTTTAGGAGTAGGGGTAGGTCTAGTGTTAGGTTTAGGTTTAAGATTAGGGTAATATTTAGAGCTAGGGTTATTGTTAGGATTTGAGTCAGCATCAGGGTTAGTTTTAGGGTTAGGGTTAGGACTCAAATAAACGCTAGTGTTACTGTTAGTTTTCAGTTTAAGGTGAGGGCTGTGTTTAGAGCTAGGGTGATTGTTAGGATATCAGTCAGGGGCAGGGTTAGCTTTAAGGTTAGGGTTATTACTTGAATTAGGGCTAGGGTTACTGTTAGTGTTTGGTTTAAGTTTAGGGTGGTCTTTAGACTAGGGTCAGTATTAGGATATGAGTCAGGTTCAGGGTAAGTTTTAGGCTTGGGGTTAGGACTCGAATTAGGGCTAGGGTTATATCTTGGTGTAGTGATAGGGTTTGGTCTAAGTTAAAATTTAGGGTTAGGGCTGTTGCTCAGTTTTGTTTTAGTCCTAGGTTTAGGTTTTGGGCTAGTTATAAGATTAGCATTAGGGTTAGGGATAGTGTTAGTGTTAGGCTTAGCTTTGGTTTAGGGTTAGATTTGGATTTATCTTTAGATCTAAGATTAGGGCAAGGGTTAGGGTAGGGTTATAATTACAGTAATAGATAGGGTTACAACTAGGGCTAGGGCTAGGGTGAGAGTTAGAGTTAGTCTTAGGCCCTGGGTTTTGGTTAGTTTGGGATAAGGCTTAGTAAGTGCTAGATTAGTGTTCAGCTTAGGCCTATTGTTAGTGCAAAATTTATAGTTAATTTTAGGGTAAGTTATGGTGTTTTAGCTAGGTTTAGAGGTAAGGTGAGGGTTACAATTAGGGTTAGGGCTAGGGTTAGGGTTAGGTTTATTATTAAGGCTAGGTTTTGGGCTAGGATGAGGGCTAGGGTTCGTTGTAGAGTTAGTTCTAGAATTAGGGCTAGGGCTAATGTCAGGTCTAGTGTTACAGTTTGGGTTAGATTTAGGGTTAGGTTTGTGTCTAGGCCTAGTGTAAAGGTTAGGCTTAGGGTAAGGGTCAGGTTTAGAGGTAGGTGTATTTTTAGGGTCAGGATCACGGTTAAGTTTGTTTTAGGTTAAGGTTTAGGGATGGGGCTCAAATGAGCATTAGGGTTAGAGTTAGGGTTAGGGTAATTAATTGGGTTAGGCTTAGGTTTCAGGGTAGGTTTAGGGCAATAGAGAGCTTTAGGGTTTTCAAGAGGGTTAGGGTTATGCCTAGGGTTAGGTTTAGGATTAGAGTTATCATAAGGATAATATATAGGTTTAGAGCTATGGTTAGGGCTAGGGTTATGTTAGGATTAGCGCTAGAGTTTTGTTAGGTTTTGTTTAGGGCTATTAACCCTAGCTTAGGGTAGGGTGAGGGTTAGACTTAGGGTAAAGGTTAGGTTTTGTGCTAGGGTTATGTCTAGGACGAGGGTTAGGTTTTTAGTGTTATGGTCAGGGTTAGGTTTAGGGTTAGGGCTAAAGTTTTCATTAGGGTTAGGATTAGGTTTAGGCTAATAGATTAGGTTAGATGTAAGGTTAACTTTATGGTTAAGATTAGGTTTAGGTTTAAGTTTAGTTTTAGTTCTAGGTTTACTGTTGCATTTAGGGTAAGGGTTAGGGTATGTGTTAGGGTTAAGGCTATGGCAAGGTTTAGGTTTAGGGTTAGGTCTAGGGTTAGGTTTATTGTTTGGATTAGGGTTGCGGTTAGGATTAGGGATAGGGTTATCATTAGGTTTAGGGTTAGAGTTAGGGTAATGGCTAGGGTTAGAGCTAATGTTAGGTCTAGGGTTAAGGTTAGGATTAGGACTACTGTTAGTGTTATGGTTAGGAATAGTGCTAGAATTATGTTTAGGCTAAGGGTTAGACTTTGAGATAGGGTTAGGACTCAGGTGAGGGTTAGGGTTAGGATTAGGGTGAGGGTTATGCTTAGGGTAGGTTTAGACCTTGATTACAGATAAGTTTTGCGTTAGGTTTAAGCCTAGGGTTAGTGTTATGTGTAAGGTAAAATCTAGGGTTCTGATTAGAGCTAGTTTTAGGTTTAGGGTTACAGCTAGGTCTAGTGTTAGATTTGGGTTTCGGGTTAGGGTCAGTTTTAGAGCTAGATTTAATATTAGAGTGAGGGCCAATGTTCAGGTTAACGTTAGGAGTAGGGTGAAAGCAAGAATAGGTGTAGGGTTAGGCCTAGTGTAGGGTTAGTGTTTGGTTTAGCTTAAGGGTTATTATTAGGGCTAGGACTAAGTTTTTGTTTAGGTCAAGGTCTAGAATTGTAGATAAATTTATGATTAGGTTTAGGTCTAGGGCTAGTGTTAGGTTTAGGTTTAGGTATAAGTTTACTTGTAGGGCTAGTTTCAGGTTTTGGTTTCAGTTTAGAGCTCAGGTTATGACTAGTTATGCATTAGGTTTTGGTTTAGGTTAAAGTTTAGGGTTAGAGCAATGGCTTGGTTTTGTTTCAGAGCTATGGCATGGATTAGGGCTAGTTTTTGGATTAGCAATAATGTTAGAGTTAGTGGTAATATGAGGTTTAGGCTAAAGATTAGTGTTAGATTTAGACTTATCGTTAGATCTAGGGTTAGAGCTATGGCTAGGGTTAGGGCTCAGGTTAGAGCTATTGTGAGGGTTACAGTAATGAATAGGGTTATAAATAGAAATAGGCCTAAGGTGTTAATTAGAGTTAGTCTTAGGACTAGGGTTAGGGGTAGGGTTAAGTTTAGGGTTCAAATAGGGCTAAGATTAGTGCTATTTTTAGTATTAGGGCTAGGCCTACGTTTAGGGCTAGGTTTAGGTTTAGTTTTAGGGGAAGGGATGGGGTTATATAACTAGGATCAGTGCTAGGACAAGTTTTATAATTAGGGCTAAAGCTAGGGTGAGGGTTTTGTTAGGATTAAGTCTAGGTTTAGGGCTAGGATGAGGGCTAGGATTTGTGTTAGGTTGAAAGCTAGGGTTAGCATTAAGCTTAGGGTTATGTTTAAGGTAATGAAAAAAATTAGAGCTAGGATTTGGGCTACAGTTACAGTTAGGATTAGGGATAGGATTAGGGTTAGGGTTAGAGCTAGGGTTATGTTTAGGGTAAGGGTTAGAGTTTGAGCTATGTTACAGCTAGGGAAAGCATTAGATTTAGGGTTTGGGCTAGGATTAGGGTTAGGGTTATGCTTAGGCCTAGGTTTAGGGCTTGCATTAGGGCTAGGTTTTGTGTGAGGTTTATGGCTAGTGTTAGGGCTATGGGTAATGTAAGAGCTAGGGTTATGGTTATTGGTAGTTTTTTTTGGTTAGGGTTATAGATATGTCTAGTGGTAGGTTTAATTTTTGAGTGAGGATAAGTTTTAGATCTAGGGTTTCTGTTAGGGTAAGCATCAGTATTCAGGTTAGCATTGGGTTTATGTTTAGGGCCAGAATTAGAACTAGGGTTAGGTCTAGGGGTAGGGTTAGTCTTTACGTTAGGTTAATGGTTATTTTAGGGCTAGGGCTAGATTTTTGTTTAGGACTAGGGCTAGAATTACGGCTATATTTAGGATTAAGTTTAGGTCTAGTGCTAGTGTTATGGTTAAGTTTAGGTATAGGTTTAATGGTAGGGCTAGTGTTTATGGTTCGGTTTAGTGTTAAGGTCTGGCTTTGACCTAGGGTTAGTGGTAGCATCAGAATAAGGGTTAGGATTAGGCTTAGGCTTCGGGTTAGGGTTAGAGATAGAATGAGGGCTACTTTTAGAACTAGTAATAGAGTTAGGTTTTGGGGTAAGCTAAGGATTAGTGTTAGAACTAGGGTAGCATTAGGGTGAGAGTTTGTCTTAGGGTAAGGAATAGGTTTAAAGCTTGGGTTTGGGTTAGTGATAGGGTTAGGATTAGGGTTAGGGTTAGCATTAAAGCTAGGGTTGAGGCTCAGATTAGAGCTAGATTTTGTGTTATGGTTAGGGCTATGGCTAATGTAAGAACTAGCTTTACATTTAGGCATAGTTTTAGGGTTAGGATTAGGGCTAGTCTAGTAATTAGCTTAAGTTTAGTGTTGGGGTGATGTTTAGAGGTAGTTTTAGGGTCAGAGTCAGGGTCAATATTAGTTGTAGGGATAGGGTTAGGACTAGGTATAGCCTTAGGATTTGTTTTAGGTTAAGGGTTAGAATTAGCACTATACCTCAGTTTTGTTTGTGGGGTATGGCTAGGGTTAGGGCTAGTTTTCAAATTAGAATTAGGGTTAGAGCTAGTGTTAGGGTAAGTTTAGGTTTAGAATTAGGGTTAGATTTTGAGTTAGGGTTAGTTATATGTTTAGGACTAAGGTTAAGACTAGTGTTAGGGTTAGATAATAGATAAATTTGGTACTAGAAATAGGTGTAGGGCTAAAGTTTGGGTTAGTCTTAGGGCTAGGGTTAGAGTTAGGGTTAAAGTTAGCAATAAATTAGGCCTAGAATTAGAGCTATGGTTCGTGTTAGTATTAGGCCTAGGGTTAGGGCTAGGGTTAGTGTTAGTGATAGTGTTATGGTTAGGGTTAGGGTAGGGGAAAGCATGTGGTTACACCCAGGATCAGAACTAGGATGAGGGTTGAAATTAGGATTTGAGCTAGGGTTAGGGTTCGGGTTAGGATTAAGGCTAGTTTTATGGCTAGGATGAGGGCTCGGGTTTGTGTTAGGTTTAAGGCAAGAATAAGGTAGAGTGCTAATGTCAGGTCTAGTGTTACGGCTAGGGATACTTGTAGGGTTAGTTTTATGGCTAGTTCTAGTTTAAGGGTTATGTTTAGGGTAAGGGTCAGGTTTAGAGCTGGGTGTTTTATTAGAGTCATTGTCTTGTTCAGAGTTTGGGTTAGTTTTTTGTTTAGTTTTAGGGCTTGAAATAACATGAGGGTTAGGGTTAGGGTTAGAGTGATTGATAGGGTTAAGTTTAGGGTTCAGGTTAGGTTTAGGTAATAAATAAGATTAGTGTTAGTGGTAGGTTTAGGGTTAGGCTAAAAGGATAGGGTTAGATTTAGGTTTAGGAATAGGGTTAGTGATAGGTTTAGTGTTACTGTTAGGGTTTAAGTTAGGATTAGGACTATAGCAAAGGTTAGATCTACGGTTATGTCTAGGGTTAGGTTTACACTTAGGGTTTGAGTAGATTTAGGGTTAGGACTAGGGTTAAGTTTACAAGTAGGTTTAGAGTAGGTTTAGTGTTAGGGGTAGTGTTACATGATGTTTATACTTAGGGTTAGGGTAATGCATGGGGTTAGAGCTATGTTTAGAGCTATGTTTGGGTTAGGCTTATGTTTAGGGTAATGGATAGGTTTAGGGCTAGGGTTATGGTTAGGATTGGAGCTAGAGTTAAGGGTAGGGTTAGGCCTAGGTTTAGTGTTAGGGTAAGGTTTTTGGGTAAGGATTATTGTTTGAGGTATGGTTAGGGCTAGGGAAATGTTTAGGGTTAGTGTCAGGTCTAGGTTTAGTATTAAGGTTAAGTTTAGGGCTACTGTTAGCATTAGGGTTAGGGTTATGTTTAGGGTACTGGATAGGGTTAGAGCTAGATTTAGGGCTAGGAATATTGTTAGGATTAAGTCTAGGGTTAGGGCCAGTTTTAGGTTTATGGCTATGTTAAGGGTAATGGTTAGGGCTAGGGTTAAGTTTAGGGGCATAACGAGGTGTTTAGAGCTAGGTTTTGGCTTAGGTTAGGGCTAGGATTAGGGCTACTGCTAATGTAAGAACTAGAGTTATTATTAGGGATACTTCTAGGGTTATGGTAAGGGCTAGTTTTAGTTTTAGGGTTAGGTATACTTTAAGGGTGATGGTAGAGCTATGTTAGTGTAAGGTCAGAGTCAGGCTCAAGGTTAGTTTTAGGGTTAGGTTAGATCTGGAATTAGGGCTAAGGTTTGGGCTAGGTGTGGGGTTTGGTTTTGGTTTAGTTTAAGGGTCAAAGTCAAGGGTATGGCTCGGTTCTGTTTTAGGGCTTGAACTAGTTTAGGTCTACTTTTAGGATTAGTGTTAGTGTTAGAACTAGTGTTAGTGTTAGGTTTTGGCTTAGGGTTAGTTTTGGACTTAGAGTCATGGTTAGTTCTAGGATTAGGGCTAAGGCTAGTGTTAGGGCTATAGTTAGGGCAAATGTTAGGGTTATGGTAAGGGTTAGGGCTAGATCTAGGAGTAGCACTAGAGCAAGAGTTAGAGTTAGTCTTATTGCTAGTGGTAGGTTAGGGCTAAATTAGGGCTAGGATCAAGTCTAGGATTAGTGTAAGGGTTAAGTCTAGGGTTAAGGTTTAGGTTTAAGGTTAGATTTAGTTTTAGGGTTAATGTTAAGGCTACGGTTATGTTTAGGTTTATGATAAGTTTTAGGTTTTGAGCTTTGTTTAGGTTTATGGCGAGTGTTAGCTTTAGGGTTAGGTCTATTGTTAGTTTTCTGGTTAGGGTTAGGGTTATGGTTAGGTTTAAGTGTAGGCTTATAAATTCAGTTATATATAGGGTTGGATAAGGTTTAGATTTCGAGCTAGGTTTAGGGATAGGGTTAAGTTTAGCGTTAGGGCTAGGGTTAGGGTTTAGAGTAAAGTATAGGTCTAAGTGTATATTTATGGTAAGGGTTTGGCTTTGAGTAAGGTTTAAGATTAAGGCTAGGGATAGGTTTAGGGTTAGGGTTAGGGTTAGGGTTGAGGTTACACTTAGGGGTATATTTAGGCCTAGAATTCACTCTAGGTTTTGTGTTAGGTTAAGGTGTAGAGTTAGGGCTATGGGTAAGAGCTTAAATTATGATTACGACTAGTTGTAGGGTTAGGGTTATGGCTATGTCTAGCGTTAGGTTTAGGTTTTCTGTTAGGATCAGGTTTAGAGATAGGTTTAGTGTTAAAAGAAGTGTCAGTGTTCAGAGTAGTTAGAGTTAAGGTTAAAGCCAGAATTGCGACTATGTTTATGTCTAGTGGTAGGATTAGTCTTTACGTTAAGTTAAGGGTTATTGTTAGGGCTAAGGCTAGGTTTTTGTTTAGGTCTAGAGCTAGAGTTAAGGCTAGATTTAGGATTAAGTTTAGGTATAGGGCTAGTGATAGGGTCTGGTTTAGGTATAAGTTTACTTGTAGGGGTAGTGTTATGGTTTGGTCTAGCATTAGGGTCAGGTTTAGACCTAGGTTAGTGTTATGGTCAGAATAAGGGTCGGGGTTAAGGTTAAGGTTTGGGATAGGGTTAGAGCTATATTGAGGGCTAGGGTTAGGACTATTAATATGGTGAGAGTTTTTATTAACCTGAGGATTAGGGATAGGTCTAGGTTTACTATTGGGGTTAGGGCTTTGCTTAGGGTTAGGAATAGGGTTAGAGCTAGTGTTAGGGGTAGGGTTAGGGGTAGGGTTAGGGTTAAAGCTAGGTGTAGGACTCAGATTGGGGCTAGTTTTTTATTAGTGTTAGGGCTAAGGTTAGGGAAACAGGTAATGTAAGAACCAGGGTTACAATTAGAGTTAGCTTTAGGGTTAGGGTTAGGGGTAGTTTTAGTGTTAGTGTTAGATTTAAGGTTATGGTAATATTTAGAGCTAGAGTTATTTTTAGGTTAGGAGTCAGGGTCAGATTTAGCTTTAGGGTTTGAGTTAGGACTCAAATTAGGGCTAGGTTTACTCTTATGGTTCAGTTTAAGGTTAGTGTCATGTTTAGAGCTAGAGTGAAAGTTAGGATATGAGTCAGGTTCAGGATTAGTTTTAAGGTTAGGGTTAGGACTCAATTAGGGCTAGGATTAGTTCTTGTAGTAGTTTAGGGTTTGGTTTAAGTTAAAGCTTAGGGTTAGGTCTATTGCTCAGTTTTGTTTTAGTCCTAGAGTTAGGGTTAGGGCTAGTTTTACAATTAATATTAGGGTTAGGGCTAGTGTTATTGTTAACCTTAGACTTAGGATTAGGGTTTCATTTATACTTAGGTTTAGATCTAGGATTAGGCTAGGATTAAGGATAGGGCAAGTGTTAGGTCCATGGTTAGAGTTATGGTTAGGGATAGGGTGAGAACTAGGGATAGGGCTAGTGTGAGATTTATAGTTAGTGATAGGGCTAAAATTAGATTTATGATTTGTAATAGGGTTAAATTAGGGCTAAGATTAGGGCTAGGGTTAGTGTTCAGCTTCGGCCTAGCAATAGGGATAGGGTTATGTTTAAGTTTAGGATAAAGAATGGTGTTATAGCTAGGTTTAGACGTAGGGTGAGGGTTAGAGTTAGAGTTAGGGCTAGGGTTGGGGTTAGGCTTTTGATTAAGGCTTGGTTTAGGGATAGGATGAGGGCTAGTGTTTGTTTTAGATTCAGGGCTAGGATTAGTGCTAGGGCTAATATCAGGTCTAGGGTTATGGTTAAGGGTAGTTGTAGGGTTAGGCTTATGGCTAAGTCTAAACTGAACCCTAAGAGTAAACCTAGCCCTAATTCGAGTCCTAACTCAAACCCTAAAGCTAAACCTGACCCTGACTCCTAACCTAAAAATAACTCTAGCTCTAAATATTACCATAACCTTAATGGCTAGGTTTAAGGTAAAGATCAGGTTTAGAGCATGGGGAATAATTAGGATTAGGATTTGTCTTAGGTAAGGATTTACGTTTACGGCTCAAATTAGCATTTGGTTTAGGATTAGGGTATAGTTAGGGTTTGTTTTAAGGTTAAGGTTTGTGTAGAGTAATTGATACAGTTAACATTAGTGATAGGACTAGGTTTAGGCTTAGGGTTAACATTAGCAAAAGGGTTATGGTTAGGGTAACTGATAGGGTTAGAGCTTAGTTTAGACCTAGAGTTATGGTTAGGAACAGGCCTTGAGTTAGGGTTAGAGTTAGTGTTAGAACTTCGGTTAGGGTTAGGTTTAGGGTTATGTTTAGCATAAAGGTTAGGTTTTGAGCTAGGGTTAGGGCTAGCATTAGGGTTAGGTTTAGGGATAGGATTATGGTAGGTTTAGGGATAAGGTTTGAGTTTGGACTAGGGTTATCATTAACATTAGGGTTAGGGTTAAGGTAATGGATAGGGTTAGGTTAGGTTTTGATTTTGGTTTAGAACTACAATGTGTAGATTTAGGATTAGGGCTATGGTTATGTTTAGGTTTATGGTTAGGTTTATGGTTTGATCTAGAGTTAGGGCTAAGCTGAGTGTTAATTTTAGGGTTATGTGTATGGTTTGTTTTGTGGTTAGGGTTAAGGTTAACATTAGGGTTTGGTCTAGGATTATCAATAAGTTTAGGTTTAGGGTCAGGTTAATTGGCAGGTTTAGAGCTAGGCCTAGGGCTATATTAAGTTTAAAATTTGGGCTAGGGTTATGGTGAAAGTTAGGGATAGATCTAGGCTTATGTTTAGGGTAAGGGTTAGGCTTTGAGCTATCTTAGGACTAAGTCAAGGGCTAGGGTTAGGTCTAGGGCTAGTGTTAGGGTTAGGGTTATCCTTAGGGCTATTATAGGCCTAAAATCAGCTCTATGTTTAGTGTTAGGTTTAGACCAAGTGTTAGAGATATGCATAATGTAAGATCTATGGTTATGATTAGGGATAGTTTTAGGGTTAGGATTATGGCTGGGTCTAGATTTAGGTTTAGGTTTTGGTTAGTTTTTCAAGTTTAGAGGTAGGTTTAGTGTTAAAGGCAGGGTTAATGTTTGGGTTAGGGTTTAAGTTAGAATTAAAGCCAGAATTATACCTAAGTTTAGGTCTAGGGGTAGAGTTAATATTTGGGTTAGGTAAAGATTTTTGTTAGGGCTAGAGCTAAGATTTTGTTTAGGTCTAGAGCTAGAGTTCAGGCTAGATTTAGGATTAAGTTTAGGTATAGAGCTATTGGTAGTTTTAGGTTTATGTATAAGTTTACAAGTAGGGCTAGTGTTAGGGTTTGGTTTAGGGTTAGAGTCAGGTTTAGACCTAAGGTTTATGTTATGTTCAGAATAAGGGTCAGGGTAGGGTTAGTGTTTGGAATAGTGTTAGAGCTAGAATGAGATCTAGGTTTAGGACTATTAAGAGTTAGGATTTGGTTAGCCTAAGTATTAGGGATAGGTATAATGTTACCATTAGGGTTATGGTTTTGCTCAGGGTAAGGGATAGGGCTAGGGCTAGGATTAGGTTTATGTTTAGGGTTAAAGCTAGGTTTAGGCCTCAGATTAGGGCTAGTTTTTGTGTGAGGTATAAGGCTAGGGCTAGGGCAATGGCTAATATAAGAACTAGGGTTACAATTAGGTTTAGGATTAGGGTTAGATCAATTGTTAGGTTTAGGTTTAATATTAAGGTAATATTTATAGCTAGGGTTAGTGTTAAGATATCAGTCAGGTCAGGGTAAGTTTTAGGGTTAGGGTTAGGACTCGAATTAGGGCTATGGTTACTGTTAGGGTTCAGTTTAAATTTAGGGTGGTGTTTAAAGCTAGGATGAGTGTTATGATATAAGTCAGGTTCACGGTTGTTATTAAGGTTATGATTAGGACTCGAATTAGGGCTAGGATTAGATCTAGGTGTAGTGCTAGTGTTTGGTTAAAATTAAGGTTAGTGTTAGGCCTGTTGCTTGGTTTTGTTTTAGTGCTAAAGTTAGGATTAGGACTAGTTTTATGATTAGCTTTAGGTTTAAGGCTAGTGAGATGGTTAAGTTTAGGATTAAGGCTAGATTTAAAGCCCGGGAGAGGGTTAGGATTACAGTTATGTATAAGCTAGGTTTAGAGTTATCTTTAGGGCTAGGGTTAGCATTAGTTTTAGGCTTATGGTTAGTGTAATGTATAGAGTTATATAGGGTTTGGGCTATGGTTACAGTTAGGATTAGGGCTAGAGTTAGGGTGAGGAGTAGGGTTAGGGCTACGGTTATGTTTAGGGTAAGGTTTAGGGTTTGAGCTAGGGTTAGGGCTAGAAAGAGGGATTAAGGTTATGGTAAGGGCTAGTTTTAGGGTTAGAGTTATGCTTAGGGTTAGGTTTTGAGCTGTAATTAGGGCTAGGTTTTGTGTGAGGTTTATGGCTAGTGTTAGGTATATGGGTAATGTAAGAGCTAGAGTTATGTTTATGGCTAGATTTAGAATTCGTCAGGTGTTAGGGTTATTTTTTGGGTTAGGATAAGGTTAAGAGCTAGGGTTTTTGTTAGGATAAGTGTCAGGGTTCAGGTTAGGATTAGGTTTAGGGTTAGGTCCACAATGAGGACAAGGGTTAGGTCTAGGGGTAGAGTAAGTGTTTGGTTTAGGTTAAGAGTTATTGTTAAGGCTAAGGCTAAGGTTATGGCTATATTTAGGATTAGGATTTAGGATTATATATTAGGGCTAGTGTTAGTGTTAGATTTTGTTTTAGAGTTACTGGTAGGGCTAGTGTTAGGTTTCGAATAAGGGTTAGGGTCAGGTTTAAATCTATGTTTAGTGTTAGGGTCAGAATAAGGGTCAGGGTTAGGGTTAGGGTTTGGGTTAAGTTTAGTACTAGAATGGGGGCTAAGGTTAGAACTAGTAATAGAGTTAGGATTTGGGGTAGGCATAGAATTAGGGTTAGGACTAGGGTATCAATAGGGTAATGGTTTGACTAAGTTTAAGAAATAGTGTTAGAGCTGGATTAGGACTAGGGATAGAACTAGGGTTAGGGCCAGGGCTAGGGTTAGGGTTAAAGCTAGGGTTAAGCCTTGGATTAGGGCTAGGTTTTGTTTTAGGTTTAGGGCTATGGCTAATTTTGTAACTGGTATTATGATTAGGGCTAGTTTTAGGGTTATGTTTAGGGCGAGGCAAACTGTTAGGATTAGGTTTAGGGATAGGGTGATGTGTAGAACTGGAGTTAGAGTTTAGGTCAGAGTCAGGGTTAGTATTAGTTCTATGGTTAGGGTTAGGGCTCGAATTAGGGTTAGAGTTAGGACTAAGAGTAGGGTTAGGGATTGGTTTAGGTTAAGGGTTAGAGTCAGTGCAATTGCTCGGTTTTGAATGAGGCTAGAGATATGTTTAGCGCAAGTATTCAAATTAGCGTTAGGGTTAGAGCTAGTGTTAGGGTGTGCTTTAGGCTTAGGGTTAGGGTAAGATTTAGAGTTAGGGTTAGATCTAGGTTTACCGCTACAGAAAAGGTTAGGGCTAGAGTTAGGGCTAGGGTTTAAGTTATCATAAGTGATAGGATTAGAACTAAGGATAGGGCTAAGGCAAGAGTTAGAGGTAGACTTAGTGTTAAAGTTAGAATTAGGTCTTAATGAGGGCTAGGATTAGAGCTAGGGTTAGTATTAAGGCTGAGTCTAGGTTCATGGCTAGGGTTATGGTTATGGTTATGGTTAGGTATGATGTTATAGCCAGTTTTAGAACTAGGGCAAGGGTTAAAATTAGAGTTTGGTTGATGGTTAGGGTTAGGTTTAGGATTAAGGCTAAGATTTGGGGTAGAATTATGGCTAGAGTTTGTTTTAGGGTTAGAGCTTCATTAGGGCTAGGGCTAATGTCAGGTCTAGGGTTATGGTTAGAGATAGTTTTAGAGTTAAAATTATTAGGGTTAGGATTAGGTTTCTGGTTATGGTTAGGTATAGGGTTCAGGTTAGGTTTAGGGTAATGTATAGGTTTAGGATTAGGAATAGGTTCAGTGTTATCCTAAAGTTAGCATTAGGTTTAGGATGAGGATTAGGGTAATAGATAGGGTTACAGCTGGAGTTAGGGCTATGTTTATGGTTAGGATTAAGGCTACGTTTAGGGTTAGGTTTTGGTTTATGGCAAGGTTTAGCAATAGGGTTGGTTATGGGGTAAGGATTATGGTTAGAATTAAGGTTATGGTTTGTGGTAAAGTTTATGGTTATGCTAGGACTCCAATTAGGGATAGGTTTTGGATTAGGTTAGGGATAGTTTTAGGGCTACAGCTAATGTAAGAACTAGGGTTACAATTAGAACTAGTTTTAGGGTTAGGTTTAGGGCTAGGTCTAGTGTTAGAATTAGGTTTTGAGTTAGGGTGAGCTTTGAAGCTAGGATTATGTTAGGGTCAGGGCCAGTGTTCAGGTTAGAGTTAGTGTTGGGGTTAGTGCCAGAATTAGGACTATGGTTAGGTCTAGGGCTATGGTTAGTGTTTGGTTTAGGTTAAGGATTATTGTTAGGGCTAGGGCTATGTTTCTGTTCAGGTCTAGAGCTAGAGATATGGCTAGATTTAGGATTAGGTTTAAGTCTAAGGCTATTTTTAGGTTTGGGTTTATGTATAGGATTACTGGTAGGGCTAATGTTAGGGTTTGGTTTAGGGTTAGGGTTTGGGTTTGGGTTAGGGTTAGAGCTAGAATGAATGTTAGGGTTAGGACTAGTAATAGGGTTACCATTTTGGTTAGGCTATGGATTAGGATTAAGACTAGGGTTAGCATTAGTTTTAGGGTTTAACTCAATGTAATGGATAGGGTAGATCTAGGATTAGAGCTAGGGTAAGGGTATGGGTTAGTGCTATTATTACTGTTAGTGTTAAAACTAGGGTTAGCGCTTGGATTAGGGCAAGGTTTTGGGTTAGGTTGGGGCTATTGTTAGGCCTACAACTAATGTATGAACCAGGGTTATGATTAGGGCTACTTTTGTGTAAGTGTTATGACTAGTTCAAGTATTAGGGTTAGGGTTAGCGTTAGTGTGATGTTTAGAGCTAGGGCTAGTGTTAGGGTTAGAGTCAGTGTTCAGGTTATAGATATGGTTATGGTTAAACGCAGAATATCACTTGAGTTATGCCTAGGGGTAGGGTTAGTGTTTGTGTTAGGTTCAGGGTTATTATTAGGTCTAGAACTAGGTTTTTCTTTAGATCTAGGGCTAGAGATATGGCTAGATTTAGCATTAGGTTTAGGTCTAGGGTTAGTGTTAGGGATGGGTTTAGGTATAGGTTTATTGCTAGTGCTGGTGTTAGGGTTTGGTTTATGGTTAGGGTCAGGTTTAGACATACTCTTACCGTTAGGGTCAGAATAAGTGTCAGGGTTAGGGTTAGGGTTGGGATTAGGGTTTGGTTTATGGTTAGAGCTAGAATGAGTGCTAGGATAAGGAATAGTAATAGGGTTAGGGTTTAGGTTAGGCTAAGAATTAAGGTTAGGCCTAGGGTTAGAATTAGGGTTATGGTTAGTTTAGGGTAAGGGATAGGATTAGAGCTAGGGTTTGGGCTATGTTTAGGGTTAGGGTTAGGGCTTGTGTTCTGTTTAGGTTTAGGGTTAAAGTGATGGTTAGGTCTTGCATTAAGGCTAGGTTATAGTTAGAGTTAGGGCTAGTTTTAGAGTTATGGCCAATGTATGAACTAGGGTTACGATTTGGGCTAGTTATAAGATTAGGGTTAGGACTAGTTCTAGTGGTAGTGTTAGGTATAATGCTAGGGTGATGTTTAGCGCTAGGTTTTGTGTTAGGGTCAAATTCAATGTCAAAGTAGTTTTAGGGCTAGGGTTTGGACTCGAATTAGGGCTAGGGTTAGGGCTAGGTGTAGGGTTGGGGTTTAGTTTAAGTTTCATAGTTAAGACTATGGGTCGGGTTTCTTTTTTAGCCTTAACATTAGGTTTAGGGCTAGTATTAGGTTTAGGTTTAGACTTAGGATTAAAGCTAGATTTAGATTTAGGATTAAATCTAGGGTTAGGTCTATGGCTAAGAATAGGGCTACTGCTATGTCTTAGTTTATGACTAGAATTAGGGTTATGGTAAGGCATAGGTTTAGAACTAGGAATAGGACTAGTGTGAGAGTGAGAGTTAGTCTTACTGTTAAGCTTAGTGTTTGGTTAGGTATAGGGCTTAATTAGGGCTAAAAATAGGGTAGATTTATGGTTATGTTTAGGCCTAGGGTTAGTTTTAAGCTTAGGGTTAGTTTAAGTGTAAGCGATGGGGTTAGAGCTAGGGATAGAGCTAGAGTGAAGGTTAGAATTAGGATTAGGGATAGGGTTTTATTAGATTTAAGATTAAGGCTATGTTTAGGGCTAGGATGAGAGCTAGTGTTTGTGTTAAGGTTAGGGCTAGGATTAGTGTTAGGGTGAATGCCAGGTCTAGGGTTATGGTTAGGGATAAATTTACGGTTAGGTTTATGGCTATGTTTAGTGTGTTAGGTTTAGGGTAGGGATCAAATTTAGAGCTAGGGGTATTATTAGGGTCAGAGTCAGGTTTAGTGTTTAGTTTAGGTTAGGGTTTAGGGTTAGGGCTTGAATTAGCATTAGGATTTGGGTTAGGGTAATGATAGGGTTTGTTTAGGGTTCAGGTTAGATTTTGCATAATAGATAGGGTTATGGTTAGCAATGGGGTTAGATATAGGCCTAGGGTTAGCATTATAATTAGTGTTATGTTTAGGGTAATTTATATTGTTAGAGCTAAATTTAGGGCTAGGATTATGGATAGGATTAGGGCTAGGTTTAAGTTTAGGGCTATGGGTGTGTTTTGTGGTAAGTTTAGGGCTAGAATTATGGCTAAGGCAATGTCAGGTCTAGGGTTATGGTGAGGGATAGTTTAAGGGTAAGGATTATGGCTAGGTACAGTATAAGGGTTAGGTTTTGGGGTAGGATCAGGGGTAGAACTAGAGTTATGGTTATAATTCTGGATAGTGTTAGGGTGAGGTTTAGGGCTAAGTTCTAGTTTAGGGTTAGATTTAGGGTTAAGGTTAAAGCTAAGGTTAGGGCTTGGATTAGGGCTTGGTTTTGGGTTTGGTTAGGGCTAGGATTAGGGCTATGGCTAAAGTGTAAACTAGTGTTGCAATTAGTGCTAGTGTTAGGGTTAGGGTTAGGGCTAGGTCTAGGGTTATGGTTAGGCTTAGGGTTAGGTGATGTTTACAGCAAGGGTTATTGTTAGGGTCAGTGTAAGAGTCAGGGTTGGTTTTAGGGTTAGGTTTAGATTTTGAATTAGGGCTAATGTTAGTACTAGCTGTATGGTTAGGGTTCATTTAGGTTTAGGATTAGGGATATAGGTTGGTTTTGTATTAGGGATAGGGCTACGGGTATTACTAGATTATGGATTAGCATCAGGGTTAGGGCTAGTGTTAGGTTGAGATTTAGCCTTATGGTTAGGGTTGGATTTAGAGTTAGGGTTCTATCTAGGGTTAGGGCTAGGGTTAGGGTGAGGGTGAGGGTTATGGTAACAAATATGGTTAGAAATAGTGGTAAGTCTAGGGTGATAATTAGATTTAGTCATTGTAATAGTGTTAGGGTTAGGGTTACGGTTAGGGTTAGGGCTAAATTAGGGCTAGGATTAGGGCTAGTGTTAGGGCTAAATTAGGCCTAGATTAGGGCTAGGGTTAGTGTTAGGGTTAGGGCTTTATTAGAGCTGGGATTAAGGCTAGAGTTAGGGTTAGGGTTAGAGCTAAATTAGGGCTAGGATTAGGGCTCTGGTTAGTGTAGGTTAGGGCTAAATTAGGGCTAGTATTAAGGCTAGGGCTAGTGTTAGGTTTAGACAAAGGGGTTGGGATAAATTTAGGGTTAGCATTGGTGTTAAGGTTAAGTTTAGGGTAATGGGTGGGCTTATAGCTAGCTTTAGGGCTAGGGTGAGTATTTGAATTAGGATTAGGATTAGGTGATGGTTCAATTTAGGATTAAGGCTAGGTTTAGGGCTAGGTTAAGGGCTGTGGTTTTTTTTAGGGTTATGGCTTGCACCAGGTCTAGGGCTAATATCAGGTTTAGGGTTAATGATAAGTATATTTTTAGGGTTAGGTTATGGCCAGGTCTAGTGTAAGAGTAAGGTTTAGGTTAAAGGTCAGATTTAGAGCTAGGGCTATTATTAAGGTCAGGGTCAGAGTTAGCATTTGGTTTAGCTAAAGTTTTGGGGTTAGGGCTCGAATTAGCATTAGGGTTAGTTTTAGGGTTAGCATAATGGTTAGGGTTTAGCTTAGGTTTCAGTTAAGGTTTAGAGTGATGGATGGTTTTGGTTTAGCGATGAGATTAGGGTTAGCATTAGGGTTAGGGTTATGTTTAGTGTAATGGATAGGTTTAGAGCTAGAATTGGGGCTAGGTTATAGTTTGAATTAAGTCTAGGAATAGGGCTAGGTTTAGGGATAGGGACAGTGTGTGATTTGTGGTAAGTTCTAGGGTTACAGAAAGTGTTAATTTTAGGGCTAGGGTTATGGTTATGTTAGGCTAAGGGTTAGTGTTTGAGCTATGGTTAGAGCTAGGTTGAGGTTTAAGTTTAGGTTTAGGTCTAGGTTTACATTTATGGTTAGAGTTAGATTAAGTGTTAGGGATATGGTTTTAATTAGGGTTAGGTTTAGGGTTAGGGTAATGGATATGGTTAGAGCTAAAGTTCAGGCTAGGTTTAATGTTAGGATTAGGGCTAGGGTTAGGGTAAGTGTTTAGTTCTATGTTTACACATATAGTTAGAGTTAGATTTAGTGTTAGGGATAGGGTTTTAATTAGGGTTAAGGTTAGGATTAGGGTAATGGATATGGTTATAGCTAAAGTTCAGGCTAGGTTTAATGTTAAAATTAGGTCTAGGGTTAGGGTTAAGGTTTAGCATAGAGCTAGAGTTATGTTTAGTGTAAAGGTTAGGCTTTGAGCTAGAGTTAGGTCTAAGGTGAGGCTTAGGTTATTTCTAGGTTTAGGACTAGGGTTAGGCTGAGGGTTATGCTTAGAGCTATGTTTAAGCCTAGGATTAGGGCTAGTTTTTTTTAAGTTTATGGCTAGGGTTAGGACTATTGGCAGTGTAACAGCTAGGGTTATGTTTAGGGCTAGTTTTAGGGTTAGGGTTATGACTAGGTCTATAAGTGTCAGTTTTAAAGCTAGGATCAGTTTTAGAATCAGGGTCAGTTTTTGGAATAGGCATAAGGTTAGGGTTAGAGCCAGAATTAGGACTAGGTTTAGGTCTAGGCGTAGGTTAAGTGTTCAGTTTAGGTTAAGAGTAATTGTTAGGGCTAGAGTTAGGTTTTTGTTTAGGTCTAGGGCTAGAGTTATAGCTATATTTAGGATTAGTTTGGGGTCTAGGTCTAGTGTTAGGCTTAGGTATAGTTATAGGTTACTGGTAGGGATAGTGTTAGGGTTTGGTTTACAGTTAGGGTCAGGTTTAGACCTACGGTTACCGTTAGTGTCAGGTGAGGGTCAGGGTTAAGTTTAGAGGTAGAATGAGGGCTAAGGTTAATACTAGTATTATGGTTAGAGTTAAAGTTATGCTAAGGATTAGTATTAGAACTTGGATTAGCATTTTCATTAGGTTTTGGTTTAGTGTAAGGAATAGAGTTAGAGTCAGTGTTAGGGCTAGTGTTAGGGTTAGGTTTAGGGCTAGTATTAGGGTTAAAGATAAGATTAGGGCTTGGATTAGGGATAGAATTTGTGTTAGGGTTAGGGCTATAGTTAGTACAATGACTAATGTATGAACTAGGGTTATAATTAAGGCTAGTTTTAGGGTTAGGTTAAGGCTAGATATAGTGTTAGGGTTAATTTAAGGTTAGGGTGATTTTTAGAGCTAGGATTAGAGTTAGGGACAGTGTCTGGGTCAGGGTTAGTTTTAAAATTAGTTTTAGGGTTAGTTGTAGGATTAGGGTTTGCTTTAGTTTAAGGGTTACGATTAGGGCCATGACTTGGTTTTGGTTTATGGCTAGGGCTAGCGATAGGGCAAGTTTTAGGATTAGTGTTATGGTTAGGGGTTAGTGTTAGGGTTTGGTTTAGGCTTATTGTTGCAGTTAAATTTAGAGTTAGGTTTAGATTTAGATTTAGGCTTAGATCTAGGATTAGGATTAAGGCTAAGGATAGAACTAGGGCTAGGGCTAAGGCAAGAGTTAGAGTTAGTCTTATGGCTAGTTTTAGGGTTAGGATAGGATTAAATAAAGGCTAGGATTAGCCCTAGGCTTTGTGTTAGCCCTAGGTTTAGGGTGAGGGTTAGGGTTATGTTTAGGGCGGTGTTTTTTTTTTTTGGTACAGAATGAGGTTATAGGTTGATTTAGGCTAGGGTGAGGAATAGAATTAGGGTTAGGGCTCAGGTTATGTTTTGGGCTAGGATTAAGCCTAGGTTTAGGGCTAGGATTATGGCTGGGGTAATTTCAGGTCCAGTGTTACGGTTCAAAATAGTTTTAGGGTTAGGTTTATTGCTATGCCTAGTGTAAGGGTTAGGTTTAAGGTTAGGGTCAGGTTTAGAGGTAAGATTACTATTGTGGTCAGTGGATAGATTAAGGTTTAATGTTAGGGCTTCAATTAGCATTAGAGTTAGGATTAGGGTAAAGATAGTGTTAGGATTAGGTTTCAGGTTAGGTTTAGGGAAATGGATATGGTTAAGACTACGGATACATTTAGGTTTAGGCCCAGGTTTAGAATTAGGTTTAGGGTTAAGGTTAGTTAATGGATAGGGTTAGCTTTAGGGTTAGGGCTAGGGATATTGTTACAATTATTGATAGGGTTATGGTTAGGGGTAAATGTAGGGATAGTGCTTGGAATAAGTCTAGGTTTTTGGTTAAGTTAAGGCTAAGTTTAGGGTAACAACTAAAGTAAGTACTAGGGTTGCAATTAGATCTGATTTTAGGGTTAGGGTTAGGGCTAGGTCTATTGTTAGGTTTAGGTATAGGGTTAGGGTCATGTTTAGACCAAGGTTATTCTTAAGGTCAGACTCAGGGTCATGGTTAGTTTTATGGTTTGACTTTAAACTCGAATTAGGGCTAGAGTTACTGCTAAGTGTAGGGTTAGGGCTTAGTTTATATAAAGGGTTATGTTTAGGTCTATGGCTTGGTTTTGTTTTAGGGCTAGGGTTAGTGCTTGTTTTAGGATTAGTCTTAGGGTTAAGGATAGTGTTAGGTTTAGGTTTAGGCTAAGTGTTAGGGTTAGATTTAGAGTTAGGGTTAGATCTAGGGTTGCTGCTAGAGCTCTGAATAGGGCTAGTGTCAGACCTAGGGATTGGGCTAGGATTAGGTTTCCAGTAAAGTATAGGGTTAAAACCAGTGTTAGGAGTAAGGTGAGAGTTAGAGATAGACTTTGGACTAGGGTTAGGTTTAAGGTTAGGGATAGGGCTAAATTAGGTCTAAGATTAGGTCTAGGGTTCGTGTTAGGGGAAGGCCTAGGGTTATGGTTAGAGTTATAATTAAGGCTTTGTTTAGGGCTAGAATAAGGCTAGGGTATGTCTTAGGGTTAGGGCTAGTATCATGGCTAGTGCTAATATCAGGTATAGGGTTATGCTTAGGGATAGTTTTAGGGTTAGTTTTATCGCTAAGTCTAGTGTAAGGGTTAGGGATAAGGTAAGAGTGAGGTTTAGAGCAGGGGAATTATTAGTGTCAGTGTCAGTGTTAGGGTTTGGTTTAGGTTTGAGTTTAGGATGAGGGTTCGAATTAGCATTAGGGTTAGAGTTAGGGTAATGATTAGATTAGGTCTAGGGTTCAAGGTAAGTTTAGGGTAATTGATAAGTTTGGGGATTGTGATATGTTTAGGGTTATGCCTAGGGTTAGCATTAGGGTAAGGGTTATGTTTAGGGTAATGATACAGTTAGACATAAGGTTAGGGCTAGGGTTATGGTTAGGATTAGGTCTTGATTTAGGCTTAGGGTGAGGGTTAGAACTAGGGTTAGGTTAAGGTTATGTTTAGTGTAACGGTTAGGTTCTGAACTATGGTTAGGGCTAGGCTATGAGCCAGTTTCAGGATTAGGTCTAGGGATAGGATTATGGTAGTTTTTGGGTTACGATTGGGGAAAGGATTAGACCTAGGATTAGTGGTAGGGTCAGTAAAAGAATTAGGGTTAGTGTTAGTGTTTTGGCTAGGGTTAGATCTAGAAGGAAGGCAAGGGTAAGGGCGAATAATAGGGTTAATGTTTTGGTTAGCCTAAGGAATAGGGATAGATCTAGGGTTACCCTTATTTTTAGGGTTTTGCTTAAGTAAGGGATTGGTTTACAGCTAGGTTTAAGGCTATAGTTTTCGTTAGAGTTAGGGTTAAAGCTAGGTTTAGGGCTTGGCTATTAGGCCTAGGTTTTATGTTAGGGTTAGGGCAATGGCTAATGTAAGACCTAGGGTTACCATTAGGGTTATTTTTTTGTTTTAGGGTATGAGTTATGTTTAGTGTTAGGGTTAGGTTTAAGGTTAGGGTAATATTTATAACTAGGGTTCATGTTAGAATAGGAGTCAGGGTCAGGCTAAATTTTAGGGTAAGGGTTAGGACTCAAATTAGGTTTAGGGTTACTGTTAGAGTTCAGTTTAAGATGAGGGTGGTGTTTAGAGCTAGGGTGAGTGTTAGGATATGAGTCAGCATAAGTGTTGGTTTTAAGGTTAGGGTTAGGACTTGAACTAGAGCTAGGGTTATGTCTAGTTGTAGTGTTAGTGTTTGGTTTAAGTTAAGGTTTAGAGTTATGGCTAACATTCGGTTTTGTTTTAGTCCCAGGGTTAGGGTTAGGGCTAGTGTTAGTGTTAGGCTTAATCTTATGGTTAGGTTTAAATTTGAAATTAGGTTTAGATCTAGGATTAGGGCTAGAACTAAGGATAGGGCAAGGGTTATGGCTAGGTTTAGGGTTATGGTAAGAGATAGGGTTAGAACTAGGGATAGGGCTAGGTTCAGAGTTAGTCTTAGGGCTAAATTAGGGCTAGGGTTAGGGGTATGTTTTGTGTTTAATTTAAGCCTAGGATTAGGGTTAGGCTTTGAGTTAGAGTTTAGTGTTAGAGTTTAGAGTTTAGGTTTAGACTTAGGGCAAACATTGTTTTAATGGATGGCTTTATAGCTAGGTTTAGAGGTAGGGTGAGTGTTATAATTAGTGTTAGGTCTGTGTTTAGAATTAGGGTTATGATTAAGGCTAGGTTTAGGGCTAGGATTTTAAAATTAGTCTTAGCATTAGGGCTAGTGTAAGTGTGAGATTTAGGCTTAAATTAAGGGTTAGGGGTAGGAGTAGAGTTATGGCTAGATCTAGTCTTTGGGTTATGGTTAAATTTAGAGTTAGGTTTAGATCTAGGTTTTGAGGTAGGGCTAAGTATAGGGTCAGGGTAGGGCTATGTTTAGGGCTAGGTCTATGGTGATGGTAAGGGATAGGGTTAGAACTAGGTATAGAGCTAGTGTGAGAGTTTTAGTTAGTCTTAGGGCTAGGGTTAGGGTTAGGGATGAGGCTAAATTAGAGATTGGATTAGGGCTAGGATTAGTGTTAGGGTTAGGCCTAGGGTTAGGGCTAGGTTTAGTGTTAGGTTTACAGTTAGGGTTAGGTTTAGGGTAAGGGATAGAAATATAGCTAGGATGAGGGCTAGGATTTTTTTATGGTAAGGCCTAGGATTAGTGCTAGGGCTAATTTCAAGTCCAGAATTATGGTTAAAGCTAGTTTTAGTATTAGGTACATATAGTGTAAGTGTTAAGTTTAGGGTTAGCATCTGGTTTAGAGCTATGGGTATTATTAGGGTAAAGTACTGGGATAGGGTTTTGGGTAGGTTAAGGTTTAAAGTTAGGGCTTGAAATAGCTTTAGGATTAGGATTATGGTTATGGTAATGAACAGAGTTAGAAATCAGTTCAAGGATAGGGTTATGGTTATGATTAGGGCTAGGTTTTGGTTAAGTTCGTTCTAAGGTTAAAGTTATGGCTAATGTAAGTACTAAGGTTATATTTACAGCTAATTTTAGTGTTTTAGGGCTATTTAGTTTTAGGTTTGGGTTTAGGGTTAGGGTGATGTTTAGACTTTGGGTTAATGTTAAGGTCAGAGTAAGGGTCAGGTTAGTTTTAGGGTTTGGCTTAAACTCAAATTAGGGCTGGAGTTAGGGCAAGGTGTAGGGTAAAGGCTTGGTTTTAAGTTAAGGATTAGGATTAGAGCTTTGGCTCGGTTTAGTATTAGGGCTAGTGTTAGGGTTAGGGCAATTTTTTAGGATTAGTGTTACGGTTAGGGCTAGTCTTAGAATTAGGTTTCGGCTTTGGTTTATGGTTAAATTCAGAGTAAGCTTTTTATCTAAGGTTAGTCCTAGGGTTAAGAATAAGTGAAGAGTTAGGACTGGGATTTGGGATAGGGTTAGGTTTATGGGAAGGGATAGGATTAAAATGAGTGATAGTGCCCCTGTGAAAGTTAGAGTTATTCTTAGGGCTAGGGTTAGGTTTAGGGTTAGGGATAGGTCTAAATTATGGCTAGGGTTAGTGTTAGGGTTACAGTTAGAGCTACTTTTAGAATTAGCATCAGCGTTAGGGCTGGTTTTAGGCTTAGGCATCGAGTTAGGGTTAGATTTAAACTTAGGTTTCGATCTAGTGTTTAAGCTAGGACTAAGGTTAGGTCAATTGTGAGGACAAGGGTTAGGGTTAGAGGTAGGGTTATGTGTAGGTTAAGGGATGTAGTTTTTGGATAGGTTTAGGGCTAGGGCTAGGGTTAGTATTAGGGTTAGGGCTAGAGTTAAGGTTAGGGTTATGATTAAGGCTAGGTTTATGGCTACAATGAGGTTTAGGGTTTGTGTTAGGGTTAAGGATAGTATTAGGGCTAGGGCTAATGTCAGGTCTAGGGTTATATTTAGGGCTAGATTTAGTGTTAGGTTTATGGCTTGGTCTAGTGTAAGGATTAGGTTTAGGGCAAGATTCAGGTTTATATCTAGGCTTATTTTTAGGGTCAGAGTCAGGGTAAGATTCTGGGTTAGGTTAGGGTTTAGTTTTAGGGTAATGCAGGGTTAGTTTTAGGGTTTAGGTTTGGTTTAGTGTAATGGATAGGGTTAGGGTTAGGCCTGGGGTTAGCTTAAGGGTTAAGGTTATTGTTAGGGTAATTGATAAGTTTAGACCTAAGTTCAAAGCTAGGGTTATTTATAGGATTAGGGCTAGTTTTGGATTAGTGTTAGGTTTAAGTTTAGGGTTAAAGCTAGGTTTAGAACTAAGTTTAGTGTCAGTTATAGGGTTAGGGTTAGGGCTAGATCTAGTGTTAGGTTGAGGTTTACGGTGCTGATGATGTTTAGACCCAGGGTGAGTGTTAGGGTAAGAGTCAGAGTCACGGTTAGTTTTCGGGTTAGGGTTAGGACTAAAATTAGGGATATGATTAGGTCTAGGTGTAGGGTTAGTGTTTGGTTTAGGTTATGGGTTACAGTTAGGGGTATGGCTTGGTTTTGTTTTAGGGCTAGGGCTAGTGTTAGGGCTAGTTTTAGGATTAGCGTTAACATTAGGGCTAGTGTTTGGTTTAGGTTTAGGCTTACTGTTAGGGTTAGATTTAGAGTTAGGATTAGATCTAGGGCTATGGCCAGGGCTATAAATAGGGCTAGGGTTAGACCAAGAGTTAGGGCTAGGATTAGAGTTCTAGTAAGGAATAGAGTTAGAACTAAGCTTAGGGTTATGGTGAGAGTTAGAGTTAGTCTTTGGGCTAGGGTTAGGGTTAGTTTTAGGGATAGGGCTAAATTAGGGATAAGATTAGGGCTAGGGTTAGTGTTAGGTTTAGGCCTAGGGTTTGGTTTAGTGATAAAATCAAGGCTATGTCTAGGGTTAGGATAAGGGCTAGGGTTTTTGTTAGGGTTAGGACTAGCATTATGGCTAGGGTTAATATCAGGCCTAGGGTTAAGGTTAGGAATAGTTTTAGGGTTAGGTTTATGGCTAGGTCTAGTGTAAGAGTTAGGTAGGGCAAGAGTCAGGTTTATAGCTAGGGGAAGTATTAGGGTCACTTTCAGTGTTAGGGTTTGGTTTAGGTTTGAGGGTAGGATTAGGGCTCAAATTAGCATTCAGGTTAGTGTTAGCATAATGATTGGATTAGGTTGAGGGTTCAGGGTAGCTTTAGGATAATTGATAGGTTTGGGGAAAGCGATAGGGTTAGGCTTAAGCCTAGGATTAGCATTATGGTAAGGGTTATATTTAGGGTAAAGGATACAGTGAGAGTTAAGTTTAGTGCTAGGGTTATGATTAGGATTAGGTCTTGTGTTAGGGTTAAGGATAGGGTTAGAACTAATATTAGGTTTAGGGTTATGTTTATCATAAGGGTTAGGTTCTGAGCTACGGTTAGGGCTAAGCTGAGAGTTATGTTCAGAGTTTGGTCTAAGTATATAATTATGGTAAATTTTGGGTTTGGGTTAGGTTAGGGTTAGACCTGGGTTTAGTGTTAGGGTCAGAATAAGGGTCAGGGTTAGAGTTAGGGTTTGGGATAGTGTTAGAGCTAAAATAAAGACTTGGGTTAGGACTATTAATAGAGTTAGGGTTTTGGTTAGTGTAAGAACTAGGGATAGGTCTAGGGTTACTCTGAGTTTTAGGGTTTCGCTTAGGGAAAGGGATTGATTTAGATCTAGGTTTAGGGATATGGTTAGGATTAGAGTTAGAGTTAAAGCTAGTTTTAGGGCTCAGTTTAGGGCTAGTTTTTGTGTTAGAGTTAGTGCTAATATTAGGGCAACAAGTAATGTAAGACCTGGGGTTACCATTAGGGTTAGTTTTAGGGTTAGGGTTAGGGGTAATTTGAGTGCTAGGGTCAGGTTTAAGTTTAGGGTAATATTTATAGCTAAGGTTCTTGTTAGGATAGGACTCAGGTTCAGGGTTAGTTTTATGGTTAGCATTAATACTAAAATTAAGGCTATTGTTAATGTTAGTTTCGGTTTGAGTTTAGGGTGGTATTTAGATCTAGGGTGAGTGTTAGGATATGAGTCAGGATCAAGACTAGTTTTAATGTGAGGTGTAGGACTCGAATTAAGGGTAGGTTTTGGTCTAGGTGTAGTGTTAGTGTTTGGTTTAAGTTAAGGTTTAGGGTTAGGGCTATTGCTCGGTTTTGGTTTACTGCTAAGATTAGGGTTAGGGCTAGTTTTGCAATTATCATTAGGGTTAGGGCTAGTATTAGTGTTAGGCTTAGGCTTAGGTTTAAGGTTAGATTTAAAGTTATGGTTAGGGCTGGGACTAACTTTAGGTCAAGTGTTAGACTTAGTGTTAGGTTGATGGTAGTGGATAAGGATAGTACTAGGGATAGGGCTAGGACAATAGTTAGAGTTAGACTTAGGACTTGGGTTAGGATAGGGTTAGAGATAGAGCTAAAATAGGGCTAGGATAAGGGCTAGGTTTTGTGTTTAGCTTAAGCCTAGTGTTAGGGTTAGAGTTAGGTTTAAATTAAGAGTAAGGGATGACATTAGAGCTAGGTTTAGTGGTAGGTTGAGGATTAGAATTAGGGTTCGGTGTAGGGCTAGATATAGGGTTGTGATTAAGCCTAGGTTTAGGACAGGATGAGGGCTAGGTGTGTTTTTAGGGTTAGGGCTAGGATTAGGGCTAGGGATGATTTCAGGTCCAGAATTATGGTTAAAGATAGTTTTAGGTTTTGGTTTATGGCTACCTCTTGGCTAAGATTTAGGTGTTGGGTTATGGTCAAGTTTAGAGCTGGGAATTTTATTAGGGTCAATGGCTGGGTTAAGGTTTTGGTTAGATTATGTTTAAAGTTTGGGCTTTAATTAGTTTTAGGATTAGGGTTAGGGTAATGATATGATTAGGTTTAAGATTCAGGTTAGGTTTAGGGTAATGAAATTGTTAGGATTCAGGATAGGGTTAGGTTTATGTCTAGGGTTTTCATTATGGTTAGCGTTATGGTTATGGTAATGGATAGAGTTAGAGATCAGTTTAAAGCTAGAGTAATGGTTACTATTAGGGATAGTGTTAGGGTTAGCTTAGGTTTAAAGGTAGGGTTAGGGCTCGGATTAGGGCTAGGTTTTGGGTTATATTGGGGCTAGAGTTAGGGTTAAAGCTAATGCAAGTACTAGGTTTAAAAATAGGGCTAGTTTTAGGGTTTTAGTGCAAGGTTTAGTGTTAGAGTTAGGTTTAGTGTTAAGGTGATGTTAAGAGCTAAAAGTGTTATGGTCACTTTCTGGTTCAGGGTTAGTTTTAGTGTTCGGCTTCCAACTCGAATTATGGCTAGGGTTAGGTCTAGGTGTAAGGTTAGCATTTGGTTTAGGCTAATGGTTAGGGTTAGAGCTGTGGCTCGGTTTTGTTTTAGGGATAGGGCTAGCATTAGGGCTCATTTTAGGATTAGGGTTATGGTTTGGGCTAGTGTTAGGGTTAGGCTTAGGCTTCGGGTTAGGGCTAGATTTAGAGTTATGTTTTGATTAGGTTGGTTCTAGGGATAAGGATAGGGAAAGAGTTAGCACTAGGGTTAGGGCTAGGGTTAGGGTTATGATAAGGGATAGGGTTAGAATGAGTGATAGGGCTAGTGTGAGAGTTAGAGTTAGTCTTAGGGCTAGGTTTAGGGTTAGGTTTAGGGATAGGGCTAAATTATGGCTAGGGTTATGTTAGGGCTAGGGTTAGGGCTAGTTTTAGGATTAGGCTTCAGCATCGAATTAGGGTTAGATTTAGATTTTGGTTTCGATCTAGGGTTAATGCTAGTTCTAAGAATAAGGCAAGGATTACCACTAGGGTTAGGGTTAGAGTTAGGGTTTAGTTTAGGGTATGGGATGTGGTTATAGCTAGGTTTAGGGTAAGGGCCAGGGTTACTGATAGGGTTAAAACTAAGGTTAGTGTTAGGGTTCTGGTTAAGGCTATGTTTAGGGATATGATGAGGACTAGGATTTGTTTTAGGGTTAGGGATGGTATTAGGGCTATGGCTAATGTCAGGTCTAGGGTTATGGTTAGTGATAGATTTAGTGTTAGGTTTATGGCTTTGTCCAGTGTAAGGGTTAGGTTTTTGGTTAAGGTCAGGTTTAAATCTAGGGTGGAATCAGAGCTAGGATTAGGGTTTGGGTAAAGTTAGTGTTTAGGTGCAGGGCTCGAATTAGTGTTAGATTTAGATTTAGGGTAATTTCAGGGTTAGACTTAGGGTTTAGGTTTGGTTTAGTGTAATTTATAGGATTAGGGTTAGGCCTAGGGTTATCAGAAGTTTTAGGGTTATCGTTAGGGTAATGGTTAGAGTTAGCCCTAAGGTTAGTGCTAGGTTTATCTATAGGATTAGGGCTAGTGTTTGGGTTAGGGTTAGGTTTAAGTTTAGGGTTAAAGCTAGGTTTAGTACTCAAATTAAGGCAAGGTTTTGGTTTAGTTTAGGGCTTATGTTAAGGTTACCATAATATATGAAATATATGATATATGAAATAGGTTTATGATTACAGTCAGTTATAGGGTTAGAGTTAGGTCCCGGTCTAGTGTTAAGGTTACATTTACGGTGATGATGATGTTTAGAGCCAGGGTTAGTGTTAGGGTCAGAGTCAGGGTCAGGGTTATTTTTTGGGTTAGGTGTAGAGTATAATTAGGGATAGGGTTAGGGTTAGGTGTAGGGTTAGGGTTTGTTTCAGGTTAAGCTTTAAGGTTAGGGCTATGACTTGGTTTTGTTTTAGGGGTAGGGGTAGGGTTAGGGCTAGTTTTAAAATTAGTCTTAGCGTTAGGGCTAGTGCAAGTGTGAGATTTAGGCTTAAATTAAGGGTTAGGGATAGGAGTAGAGTTATGGCTAGATTTAGTCTTTGGGTTAGGGTTAAATTTAGAGTTAGGTTTAGATCTAGGTTTTGAGGTAGGGCTAAGTATAGGGTCAGGGTAGGGCTATGTTTAGGGCTAGATCTATGGTGATGGTAAGGGATAGGGTTAGAACTATGTAAGGAGCTAGTGTGAGAGTTTTAATTAGTCTTAGGGCTAGGGTTAGGGTTAGAGATGGGGATAAATTAGGGATTGGTTTAGGGCTAGGATTAGTGTTAGGGTTAGGCCTAGGGTTAGGGCTAGGTTTAGTATTAGGTTTATGGTTAGGGTTAGGTTTAGGGTAAGGGATAAGAATATAGCTAGTTTTACGTCTAGGTTGTGAATTAGGGTTAAGGTTAGGGTTAACGTTAGGGTTAGGATTATGATTAAGGCGAGGTTCATGGCTAGGATGTGGGCTAAGTTTTGTATTAGGGTTAGGGCTAGGATTAGAGCTAGAGCTAATGTCAGGTGTAGGGTAGGGTTAGGGGTAGTTTTAGTGTTAAGTACATGGCTAGGTCTATTGTAAAAGTTAGATTTCTTGTTAGGGTCAGGTTTAGAGCTAAGGGTATTATTAGAGTCAGGGTGAAGTTTAGGGTTAGGGTTAGGTTAAGATTTAGGTTTAGGGCTCAAGCTAATCTTATGTGTAGGGATTGGGTAATGACACAGTTAGGTTTAGGGTTTAGGTTAGGTATAGGTTAATGGATAGGGTTAAGTCTAGTGCTAGGATTAGGGTTTTGCCTAGGGTTAGCATAAGAATTATAGTTATCTTAGGGTAATGAATAAGGTTAGAGCTTGGGTTAGGGCTAGGGTTATGGTTAGGATTAGGTATAGGGTTAGGCTTAGGTTTATAGTTAGGGCTAGGGTTGTTATTAGGGTTAGCTTTAGGCTTATAGCTAAGGTAGGCCTTGGATTAGGGCTAGGTTTGCATTAGGTTTGGGCTATGGCTAATGTAAGAACTAGTGTAATGATTAAGACTAGTTTTATGATTAATGTTAGGGCTTGGTGTAGTTTTAGGGTTAGTTTTAGGGTTATGGTTAAGTTTAGAGCTAGGGTTAGTGTTAGTATTAGGGACAGTGTTAGGGTAGGGTAATTGTTAGGGTTAAAGCCAGAATTTGGACTAGGGTTAAGTCTAGATGTAGGGTTAGAGTTTGTGTTAGGTTAAGGGTTATTGTTAAGGCTAGGTCTAGTTTGTCTTTAGGATTAAAGCTATAGTTATGGCTAGATTTAGGATTAGGTTTAAGTCTATAGCTAGTGTTAGGGTTAGATTTAGGTATAAGGTTACCAGTAGGGCTAGTATTAGGTTTCGGTTTAGGGTTAGGTTTAGATTTAGACCTAAGATTAGTGTTAGTGTCAGAATAATGGTCAGAGATAGGATTAGGGTTTGGGTTATGGTTACATCTAGAATAAAGGCTAGGGTTAGGACTAGTTATAGATTTAGGTTTTGGTTAGGCTAAATATTAGTGCTAAGAATACAGTAAGCATTAGGGTGAGGGTTTGGCTTAGGGTAAGGGATATGGTTAGAGCTAGCGTTAGAACTAGGGTTAGGGTTAGGTTTAGGGCTAAAGCTCATGTTATGATTTGGATTACAGCTAGTTTTGTATTAGGGTTAGTGCTAGTGTTAAGGTTATGACTATTGTAATAATTGTTAAGTTTAGGGTTAGTTTTAGGCTTAACTTTAGGGCTAGGTCTAGTGTTAGGGTTAGGTTTAACATTAGGGTGATGTTTAGAGCTAAGTTTTGTGTATGGATGTGAGTCAGAGTCATGGTTATGTTTAGGGTTAGGTTAAGTTTCAAATAAGGGCTATGGTTAGGGCTGGTGTAGGTTTTGGGTTTGATCTAGGGTAGCTATTATGGTTATGGCTTGGTTTTGTTTTAGGGCTAGGACTAGGGTAGGGATAATTTTAGGAATAGCATTAGGGTTAGAGCTGGTTTCAGGGTTAGGCTTAGGCATCAGGTTAGGGTTAATTTTAGAGATAGTTTTCAATCTAGAGTTAGTGCTAGGGATAAGGATAGTGCAAGGATTATGACTAAGGTTAGTTCTTGGGTTAGGGTTATGGTAAGGGATAGAGTTAGAAGTAGGGATAGGTCTTGTGTGAGAATTATAGTTAGTCTTAATTCTAGGGTTAAGGTTAGGGTTAGGTATCGGGCTATATTAGGGCTAGGATTAGGGCTAGGTTTCATGTTAGTGTTAGGTCTATAGTTAGGGTTATGAGTAGGGCTAGGGCTAGGGTTAGGGTTAGGGTAAGGGTTAGGGTTTAAGCTACAGTTACAGCTAGGGGGAGAGTTATGTTTAGTGTTAGGTCTAGATTAGGGTTATGGTTATGGTTAGGGTTAGGGTTGGGGTTAGGGCGAGGGTTTTCATTAGGGTTATGTTTAGTTTTAGAGTAATGTATTGGATTAATAGTAAGATTAGGTTTAGGGTTAAGTTTAGATGATGGTTAAATTTAGGTTTTGGGATAAGTTTAGTTTTGATTCATGGTAAGGTTTAGGGTTAAGTTTATGACAAGGGTTGGTTTAAGGGTTAGGTCGAGGGTTAGGTTTATGATTAGGCTTAGGTATAGGGTTAGGTTTAGGGTTAGGGTTATTATTAGTGTTAGGGTTAGGGTAATGTTAGGGTTAGAGCTAGGCTTAGTACTAGGGTTAAGGTTAGGATTAAAGATAAGGTTAGGTTTATGTTTAGAAATAGGGCTAAGATTATGTTTAGGCCAAGGTTTAGGCTTTGAGTTAGGGTTATGTCTAAGGCGAGGGTTAGGGTTAGGGCCACATTTAGAATTATGGTTATGCATAGAGTAGGTTTAGGCCTCGGTTTAGGGCTAGGTTTTTTCTTAGATTAGGCCCAGGGTTAAGGCTATGTGTAATGTAAGATCTAGGGTTCTGATTAGAGCTAGTTTTAGGGTTAGGATTACGGCTATGTCTAGTTTTAGGTTTAAGTTTTGGGTTAGATTCCGATTTAGAGCTAGGTTTAGTGTTAGGGTTAGGGTCAGTGTTCAAGTTAGATTTAGGCTTAGGGTAAAAGCCATAATTAGGACTAGGGTTAGGTCTAGGGATAGGGTTAGTGTTTGCTTTAGTTTAAGGATTATTTTAGGGCCAGGGCTCAGGGTTTTTTTAGGTCTAGGTCTAGAGTTATGACTATATTTAGAGTTAGGCTTAGATCTAGGTCTTTTATTACGTTAGATTTAGGTAAAAGTTTACTGGTAGAGCTAGTTTTAGGGTTTGGTTTCAGGTCAAGGTCAGATTTAGACTGAGGGTTTATGTTAGGGTAAGGATTTGAGTTAGGGTAAGAGCTAGAATGAGGGCTAGGGTTAGGACTAGTAATAGGATTATGGTTTGGATTAGGCTATGGATTAGGATTAGGACTAAGGTTAGTATTATGTATAGAGTTTGGCTTAGGGTAAGTGATAGAGGTAGAGCTAGGGTTAGGGCAATGTTTAGGGTTAGGGTTAGGGCTAGGGCTAGGTTTAGGTTTACATCTAGGGTTTGGTCTCAGATTAGGGCTAGTTTTTCTCTTATGTTTAGGACTAGGCTTAGGGCTATGGCTAATATAAGAACTAAGGTTATGATTAGAATTAGGATTTTGTCTAGATCTAGGGTTAGCGCTATCTTTAGGGTTAGTGTGATATTTAGAACTAAGGTTAGTGTTAGAATATAAGTCAGGATCATGGTAAATTATAGAACAAGGACATGAATTATAGCTAAAACCTTATGACTAGGTTTAGGGTTAGGGTTTTATTAAGGTTAACATTTAAGGTTAGGACAATGGCTCGGTTTTGTTTAAGGGATTAGGCTAGGGTTATGGCTAGTTTTAGAATTAGTGATAGTGTTTGTTGAGAGCCACAGCCGCAGGGGCCTCTTCCAGCCGGCGCCAGGTATTTGCCCGCCGTGCCTGGCTGGTCCCCAGCGCCTGCTCCTCTGGCCGGCGTGCCGCCCACCCAGAGGGAGCCAGGAGAATGGCCACAGCAGCCAAGCATCCCCGACGCCCCTGCTTTCTCACCTGGGCTCATGGAGAGTGTGATTTTAGTCTCCTGCCTCACTTGAAACGGTTAGCAAGGACATGCTGTGAAGTGGAGTGAAACACAGGTGAAAGGAGCCCACTTGGCCATCCATCCACTGGACAGGTCTTCCAAATCCTTTGGAAAAGAAATGAAGCATCAAGCAGAAAATTAAAAGATTTGATTGCTAAATATCAGATAAGTAAACTACTTCTCAAAAGTATATAGCCTACTACCCAGTAGTTTGCTGAAAAACAATTAAACTTTTAATAATGTGCACTTTCTTTTGCTTGCTTTCTTCAACATATCCCAAAACCCAGCTCCTATGTGGAGTGCTAGTCACATAGGAAGAAACAAATTTTTTCCACTAGTTTGAAACTGGCCAGATTTACAAATATGTAGAGTCAGGTATGCCAGAGACGTGACACATGGAGGAGATGACCAAGGCTGCATTGCTTAAATTAACTCATATCCCCTGAGGCTTTATTCCCACAGGCTCCAAAATCATGTAAAGTTCTTCAGAGCTGGTGGCAACTGTTCCAAATTCATGCCAATGCCAAAAATGGATAAGAAAATATTTAAGGATAAAGCACCCATCAAATAACCTAGAATAAATCTGTCAGCAAGCTGCATGTTTCCCAATAATGCTAGATAAACAAGGGATAAACAGCTGCACGTTAGCTGGCAAGTGAAAGCAACCTGGAAAGGCAGAGGTGCTGCCTTGGCTGGAGGTCAGCCCCTTGGTGATGCCAACATTGGGCAGCAGCTCAGCCGGCAGAAGGCATGGCAGAAGCTGGCTGTGCTCCCTAAGTGGAGGACCCCAACTCAGGAACACAAAGAACAGTAGAAATTCATAAGAACTCAGACTAAGTCTTGTGGCCAGAGATTGTCTTCAAAGTTCTATGTGTTAGAGTCTATAAACAAGTCTGGATGGCGCCTAGCATTTTGCCAGAGGGAATGGTTTGTGATGACAGTGAGCCATTAAGTGTGGAGATTTCTTATTGGTTGACTGCTGTATCTAGTTTATGTTAATTAAGATAAGCTGTGTGTAATGTATATATACACCTCCTGTCCTACAATAAACGGCTCCCACTCCTGCTGTATCAATCTACACAAGTTGCTCGTCACCCACCGGTTATTTTGCTGCAGCCAGACTGCAACAAGTGTTAGGTCTAGTGGTAGGTTGAGGATTAGGCTTAGGGTTAGGGTCAAATGTAGAGTTATGGTTAGATCTAAGGTAGGGTCTAGGGCTAGATTAGATCTAAGGTTAGGGCTTGTGTTAGGTTTATTGTAATGGATAGGTTAGAACTAGAAATAGGGCTAGTGGAAAAAGTTAGAGTTAGTCTTAGGCCAAGGTTATGGGTATAGTTAGGATTAGGGCTAAATTAGGGCTAGGATTATTGCTAGGGTTAGTGTTAGGCATAGCCCTATGGTTAGGGCTAGACATATGGTTAGTGTTAGAGTAGGGTTAGTGCTATGATTAGGGGAAAGGATGGGATTATACCTAAATTCAGGTCTAGGGCAAGGGTTAAAATTAAAGATAAGGCTAGAGTTATGGTTTGGGTTAGGATTAAGGCTAGGTATAGGCCTAAGATGAGGACTAGTGTTTGTGTTAGGGTTAGGGTTAGGATTAGGCCTTTGGCTAATATCAGCTCTGGGTTTATGGTTATGGTTTGTTTTAGGTTTAGGTTATGGTTAGGTCTAGTGTAAGGTTAGGTTTAGGTTAAGGGTCAGGTTTAAAGCTAGGTGTATTATTAGAGTCAGGGTTCGAGTAGGGCTTGGTTTAGGTTAAGATTTAGATTTAAGACTTCAATTAGCATTAGGGTTAGGGTTAAGGTCTGGGTTAAAATAATTGATAGGGTTAGGTTTAGGGTTCAGGTTAGGTTTATATTAATGAATAGGGTTAATGTTAGCAATAGTGTTAGTGTTAGGCCTAGGGTTCGCATTTAGGTTAGGCTTATCTTTAGGTTAATGGATAGGGTTAGAGCTAAGGTTAGGAGTAGGGTTAAGGTTAGAATTAGGACTAGGGTTAAAGTTAGGTCTAGGATTAGTGTCAGGGTTATGTTTGTGGTAAGTGTGAGTGTTTGAGCTAGGATTAGGCCTAACGTGAGGGTTAGGGTTAGATTAAGGGTACTGTTAGTGTTAGGGTTAGGGTTATGTTTAGATTAGGTTATAGTTTGAGCTAGAATTAGGGTTAGGGCGAGGGTTAAGGCTAGGGTTAGGTCTAGGATTATGGTTAGGGTTACAATAAGGGCTAGGTTTAGGGCTAGGATAAGGGCTATATTTTGTGTGATGTTCAGGGCTAGCATTAGGGCTATGGGTAATGTAAGAGCTAAGGATATGGTTATGGCTAGATTTAGGTTTAGGGTTATGGATAAGTCTAGTGTTCTAGTTAGGTTTTGTGTTAGGATAAGAATTAGGGCTAGGGTTTGTGTTAGGGTAACAGTCATTGTTTGGGTTAGGGTTAGTTTTAGGGTGAGGGCCAGATTTAGGTCTATTATTGGGTCTAGGGATAGAGTTAGTCTTTATGTTAGGTTAATGGTTATTGTTAAGGCTAGTGCTAGGTTTTTGCTGAGGTCTAATGCTAGATTTATGACTCTCTTTAGAATTTGGTTTGGTCTAGTGCTAGTGTTACTGTTAGGTTTAGGTATAGGTTTGCCAGTAGGGGTAGGGTTAGGGTTCGCTTTTGGGTTAGTGTCAGATTTAGACATAGTGTTAGTGTTAGGGTCAGAATAAGGTTCAGAGTTAGAGTTAGGGTTAGAGCTAGAATGAGGGCTAAGGTTAGGACTAGTAATAGAAATAGAGTTTTAGGTAGGCTAAGAATTATGGTTAGGACTAGGGTAGAATTAGGGTGAGGGTTTGGCTTAGGATAAGGGATAGGGTTAGAGGTAGAGTTAGGGTTAATGTTAGGTTTAGGGTTAAACTTTGGTTTAGGGCTCAAAATAGGGCTAGGATTTGTGTTAGCATTAAGACTATAGCTAATAAAAGAACTAGGATTCTGATTAGGGCTAGTTCTATGGTTAGTGGTAGGTCAATGTTTAGAGCTAGGGTTACTTTTAGGGTCCAAGTAAGGGTCAGGGTTACTTCTAGGGTTAGGGTTAGGACAAAAATTAGGGCTACTTTTAGGGCTAGGTGTAGGGTTAGTGTTTCTTTTAGGTTAAGGGCTAGGTTAGGGTTATTGCTCTATTTTGTTTTAGTGCTACAGTAAGGTTATGGCTAGTTTTCCAATTAGCTTTAGGGTTATGGCTAGTGTTAGTGTGAGCTTTAGGCTTCAGGTTAAGGTTAGATCCAGGTTTAGGGCTAGGTTGAAGGTTAGGGCTAGGGTTGGGGCTAGGGATAGGGAAAGGGTTTGGGTTATGGTACGGGATAGGTTTAGAACTAGGATTATGGCTAGGGCAAGAGTTAGAGTTAGTCTTAGGGCTAGGGATAGTGTTAGGTTTAGGGTTAGGGCTAAATTAGGGCTAGATTCAAGCTATGGTTAGTGGTAGGTTTAGGCCTAGGTTTCTGGCTAGGGTTAGGGTTAGCATTAGGGTTAGGGTAAGGTATGATGTTACAGCTACATTTAGGACTAGGGCAAAGCATAAAATTAAGGTTAGGGCTATGGTTAATGTTAGGGATAGGAATAAGTCTAGGCTTAGTGATAGGATTAGGGCTAGGATTTGTATTAGAGTTAGAACTAGGATTAGGAATAGGGTTAATGTCAGTTCTAGGCTTATGGATAGGGATAGATTTAGGGTAAGGATTATAGCTAGATCTATTGTAATTGTTAGGTTGAAGTTAGGGTCAGGTTTACAGCTAGGCATATTATTAGAGTCAGAGTCAGGGTTAGGGTATGAGTTAGATTAAAGATTAGGCTTAGGGCTCAAATTAGCATTAGAGTTAGTGTTAGGGTTAGGGTAATGGATACAGTTAAGTTTAGGGTTAAGGTTAGATTTAGAGTAATGTATAGGTTTAGGGTTAGGGATAGAGTTAGGCTTAGTCTTAGGGATAGAATTTGGTTAGGGCTATGATTAGGGTAATAGATTGTATTCGAGCTATAGTTAAGACTAGGGTTATGGTTAGGTTAGAGCTATGGTTAGGTTGAGGCCTAGGGTTAAAATTTGGTTAGGGTTATGGTTAGGGTAATGGTAAGATTATATCTAGGGACAGGGATTATGGTTAAGATTAGGGTGATGGTTTGGGTTAGATTTTGGGTTAGGACAGGTTTTATGGTTAGGTTTAGGTTAGGTGTTAGGGCTAGTGTTAGAGTTAGGGCTAGGGTTAAAACTAGGGTTAGGACTCTGATTAGGTCTAGTTTTTGAGTTAGGTTAGGGCTATTTAGGACTATGACTAATTTTAGAACTAGGGTTATGATTAGGGCTAGTGTAAAGTTTAGCATTATGTCTAATTCTAGTGCATAGATTAGGTTTAGGTTTAAGGTGATGATTAGAGATTGGGTTAGTGTTACCATCAGAGTCAGGATCAGTGTTACTGATCAGGGTTAGGGATAGACTCGAATTAGGGCTAGAGTTAAGGCTAGGTGTATGATTAGGGTTTGTGTAAGGGTTAGGGTAATAATTAGGAATTGGTCTAATGTCAAGTCTAGGATTATGGTTTGCTTAGGGTTAGCGTTAGGGCTTTGTCATAGTTTTATTTTTAAATAAAACTTTTAGTATTAATGATAGTGTTAGCGCTACTGGTATGGGAAGGTTTAGACTTAGATTTATTTTTATTGTTAGATCTAGGTTTAGGGATATGGCTAGGTTTAGTGCTAAGGGTAGGGCTAGTGTTAGGGTTATTAACGGATAGAGTTAGTACTAGAAATAGGGCTAGGGCGAAATTTAGAGTTAGTCTTAGAGCTAGGGTTAGGGTTAGGTTTAGGGTTAGGGCTAAATTAGCACTAGATTTAGGGCTAGGGTTAGTGTTAGGGTTAGGTATATGGTTAGGGTTAGGGTTAGGGTTAGGGGAAAGAATGGGGTTATAGTTAGGTTTAGGGCTAGGGTGGGGTTTAGAATTAGATTTAGGGCTAGGGTTAGTATTAAGGCTATGTATAGTGTTAGGATGAGGGTTTGTGTTAGGGATAGGGCAAATGCCAGGTCTATATTTATGGTTAGTGTTAGTTTTAGGGTTAGGTTATGGCTAGGTCTAGTGTAAGGGTCAGGTTTAAAGCTAGGTGTATTATTAGGGTCAGGGTTCAGGTAGGGTTTTGTTTTAGGGTTAAGAATTGAATTAGCTTTAGGGTTATGGTTAAGGATAGGGTAATGGATAGAATTAGGTTTAGGGTTCAGGTTAGATTTAGAGTAATATATAGGGTTAGTGTTAGCGATAGGGTTAGCATTATGCCTAGGGTTAGCATATGAATTAGGCTCATCTTTAGGGTAATGGATAGCGTTAGAGCTAAAGTTAGGGCTAGGGATGAGGTTACAATTAGGGCTAAGGTTAGTGTTAGTCCTAGGATTAGTGTCAGGGATAGTTTTAGGGTAACTATTAGCATTTGAGCTAGGGTTAGGTCTTGGGCGAGGGTTAGGGTTAGAGTCAGTGCTAGGGTTAGGGTTAGAGTTATGTTCAGGGTAAGGGTTACAGTTTGAGCTAGGTTTAGGGCTAGGGCGAGCATAGGATTAGGCTTAGGTCTAGGGTTATGGTTAGTGTTACCATTAGGGCTAGGTTTAGGGTTAGGATAAGGGCTAGGTTTTGTGTGAAATTTAGGGCTAACATTAGAGTTATAGGATATATAAGAGCTCCTAGCTCTTATATGTTTATGGCTAGTTTTAGGGTCAGGGTTATGGATATGTCTAGTGTTAGGGTTAGATTTTGGGTTAGGATGAGGTTTAGAGCTAGAGTTTGTTTACGGTTAAGGGTCATTGTTCTAGATAGGCTTAAGTTTAGGCTGAGTGTCAGAATAATGATTACCATTGAGTCTAGGGATAGGGTTAGTTTTTAAGTTAGGTTAGTGGTTGTTCTTTGGGCTAGTGCTAAGTTTTTGTTTAGGTCTAGGGCTAGATTTATGACTATAATTAGGATTTGGTTTTGTCTAGTGCTAGTGTTACTGTTAGGTTTAAGTATAGGTTTACCGGTATGGGAAGAGTTAGGGTTCTGTTTAGTGTTAGGGTCATGTTTAGACTAAGGGTTAGTGTTAGGGTCAGAATAAGGGTAAAGGTTATGGTTAGATTTAGAGCTAGAATGAGGGATAGGATAGGACTAGTAATAGAATTAGGGTTTAGGGTAGGCTAAGCATTAAGCTTAGGACTAGGGTATTATTAGGGTGAGGGTTTGGCATACAAAAAGTGATAGGTTTTAAGGTAGGGTTAGGGTTAGGGTTAGGTTTAGGGGTAAGGTTAGGGTCAGGATTAGAGTTAAAAAATAGGGTTAGGTCTCGGATTCAGGCTATCATTTGTGTTATCATTAAAGCTATGGCTAATGAAAGAACTAGGTTTCTGTTTAGGGTTAGTTCTAGTGTTAGTGTTAGGGCAATGTTTAGAGTTAGATTAGTTATAGAGGCTGAGTCAGGGTCTGGGTTATTTCTAGGGTTAGGGTTACGACTCAAATTAGGGCTAGGTTTAGGGCTAGGTGTAGCTTTAGGTTTTGGTTTAGATTAAGGGTTAGGGTTATGGCTCAGTTTTGTTTTAGGATTAGGGTAGGTTTAAAGCTAGTTTTCCAATTAGCATTAGGGTTAAAGCTAGTGTTAGGAAGAGGCTTATACTTAATTTTAGTTTTAGATCTAGGTTTAAGCCTTTGGCAAATTTTTGGGTTAAGTGTTGGGCTAGGGATAGGGCTAGCATTAGGGTTAAGGTAAGGGATAAGTTTAAAACTAGGGATAGGGCTAGAGCGAGAGTTAGTGTTATGGATAGGGATAGGGTTAGGTTTAGTGTTCGGGTTAATTTCAGGCTAGGATTAGTGCTACGGTTAGGCCTAGGTTTAGGGCTAGGGTTAGGGTTAGCATTAGTGTTAGGGTAAGGTATGATGTTACAGCTATGTTTAGTGCTAGGACAAGGGATAAATTAAGGGTTAGGGCTAGGGTTAAATTGGGGGTTAAAATTAAGTCTAGGCTTCAAACTAGGATTAGGGATAGGTATAGGGCTAATATCAGGTTTAGGGTTAAGCTTAGGCTAGGGTTAGGAATAGGGCTATGGCTCAGTTTTGTTTCAGAACTAGGCCTAGGTTTAGTGCTAGATTTATGATTAGTGATACTGTTAGGGCTAGTTGTAGGATGAAGTTTAGGCATAGATTTATTGTTATGGTTAGATTTAGGTTTAGGGCTATGGCTAGAGTTAGGGCTAAGGTTAGGGTTAGTGTTAGGGTTATGGTAACGAATAGGGAAGTAAAAATAGGGCTGGGGCAAGAGTTCGAGTTAATCTTTGGGCTAGGGTTAGGGGTAGGTTTAGGGTTAGGGCTAAATTATGGCTAAGATTAGCGCTATGGTTAGTGTTAGTGTTAGGCTTAGGGTTAGGTTTAGTGTTAGTGTTAGGCTTTGGATTAGATTTAGAGGAAGGAATAGGGTTATAGCAAGCTTTAGGTCTATGGCGAGGATTAGAATTAGGGTTAGGGATAAGGTTAGTGTTTGGGTTAGGATTAAGGCTAAGTTTAGGGTTAAGCTGAGGGTTTATGTTAGGGCTAGGGCTAGGATTATGGCTAGGGTGAATGTCAGGTCTAGGTTTATGGTTAGTATTAGTTTTAGTGTTAGATAATGGCTGTGTCGATTGTAAGATTTAGGTGTAAGGTAAGGGTCAAAGTTAGAGCTAGGTGTATTATTAGGGTCAGGTTACGGGTAGGATTTGGTTTAGGTTAAGATTTAGGGTTAATGCTTAAATTAGTGGTGGGTTAGGGTTAGGGTTAGGGTTAGGGTAATGGATAGAATTAGGTTTATGGTTCTGGTTAGGTTTAGAGTAATGGATAGGGTTAGTGTTAGAAATAGGGTTATCATTAGGCCTATGGATAGCATTTTGGTTAAGCTTATCTTTAGGGTAATGGATAGGGCTAGAACTAAGTTTAGGGCTAGGGTTAAGGTTTGAATTAGTGTTAGGGTTAGGTTAGGCCTAGGGTTATTTTTATGTTTAGGTTTATGGTAAGTGTATGCATTTGAGCTAGGGTTAGGGCTAGGGCAAGGGTTAGAGTTTGAGTCAGGGCTAGGTTTAGGTTTAGGTTTAGGTTTAGGTTTAAGTTTAGATTAATGATTAGAGTTTGAGCTAGGGTTAGGCCTAGGGTGAGGGTTAGCATTAGGGTTAGGTCAAATGTTATGGTTAGGGTTATGATTAGGCCTAGGTTTAGGCCTAGGATAAGGGCTAGGTTTTGTGTGATGTTTAGGGTAACGTTAGGGCTATGGGTAATATAAGAGCTAGGGATATGTTTATGGCTAGTGTTAGGGTCAGGCTTATGGTTAAGTCTAGTGTTAGGGTTAGGTTTTGGATTAGGTTAAGGTTTAGAGCTAGGGTTTCTATTAGGTTCAGGGTCATTTTTGGGTTAGAGTTAGTTTTATGGTTAGGGCCACAATTAGGACTAGTGTATGGTCTAGTGATAGGTTTGGTCTTTACGTTAGATTAAGTGTTATTGTTAGGGCTAGTGCTAGGTTTATTTTAGAGCTAAAGTTAGATATATGACTCTATTTAGGAGTAGGTTTTGTCTAGTGCTAGTGTTACTGTTAGGTTTAAGTATAGGTTTACCGGTAAGGGTAGTGTTAGGGTTCGGTTTAGGGTTCGGGTCAGGTTTAGATCTAGGGTTAGTGTTAGGATCAGAATAAGGGTCAGGTTTAGGATTAGTGTTAAAGCTAGAATGAGGGCTATGTTTAAGACTAGTAATAGAGTTAGGGTTTGGGGTAGGCTAAGGATTATGGTTAGGACTAGAGTAGCATTAGGGTGAGGGTTTGGCTTAGGGTAAGGGATAGCATTTGAGGTACAGTTAGGGTTAGGTTTAGAGTCAGGGCTCGGATTAGGCTAGGATTTGTGTTAACACTTGGGCTACAGCTAATGAAACAACTAGTTTTCTGATTAGGGCTAGTTCAAGGGTTAGCATTAGGGCAATGTTTAGAGCTAGGGGTACTGTTAGGGTCCGACACAGGGTAAGAATTATTTCTATGGTAAGGGTTAGGACTCAATTTAGGGCTAGGTTTAGAGATAGGTGCAAGGTTTTTGTTTGGTTAAGGTTAAGGGTTAGGGTTAGGATTATGGCTTGGTTTTGTTTTAGGGATAGGATAGTGTTAGGACTAGTTTTCCAATTAGCATTAGGTTTAGGGCTAGTGTTAGGGTGAGGTTTGGGCTTAAGTTTAGGGTTTACAACCAGGTTTAGGGCTAGGGTGATGGTTAGAGTTAGGGTTGAGGCTATAGATAGGACTAGGGTTTGGGTTATAGTAAGGGATAGGTTTTGAACTAGGGATAGTGTGAGGGGGAGAGTTAGAGTTAGTCTTAGGGCTAGGGATATGATTAGGTTTAGGATTAGGATTAATTTAGGGCTAGTATTACCCCTAGGGTTAGTGTTAGGTTTTGGCCTAGAGTTAGAGCTAGGGGTAGGGTTAGCATTAGGGTTAGGTTAAGGTATGATGTTACAGCTACATTTTGGTCTAGGGTATCAGATAAAATTAAGGTTAGGGCTCTGGTTAAGGTTAGGGTGAGGATTAAGGCTAGGATTAGGGCTAGGTTTAGGGATAGGGTTTGTGCTAGGATTAGGGCTAGGATTAGGTCTAGGGCTAATGTCAGTTCCAGGGTTATGGTTAGGGATAGTTTTAGGTTTAGGTTTATGACCAGGTCTATTCTCTATTGTTGAGGGTTAGCATCAGGTTTATAGCTAGGGGTATTATTAGCATCAGAGTCAGCTTTAGGGTATGGGTTAGGTTAAGGTTTAGGGTTAGGGCTAAAATTAGCCTTAGGGTTAGGGTAATGGATATGGTTAGGTTTCAGGTTCAGGTTAGGTTTAATATAATGGACAGGGTTAGGGTAAGGCATAGGGTTACAGTTAGGCCTAGGAATAGAATTTAGTTTAAGATATGGTTCAGGTAATGGATAGGATTAGAGTTATAGTTAGGATTAGGGTTATAGTTAGGTTAGCGCTATTGTTATGGTTAGGCCTAGGGTTAGAATTTGCTTAGGGTTATGGTTAGGGTAATGGCTTAAATTATATCTTGGTTTAGGGCTAGTGTTATGGTTAGGAGTAGGGCTATGTTCGGTTTAGTATTTGGGTTAGGACAAAGTTAGGTTTAGGGTTAGGTTTAGGTTAAGTGTTAGGGCTAGGGATAGGGATTGGATGACGATTAAAACTAAAGTTAGGGCTCCGATTAGGGCTAGGTTTGGGTTAGGTTAGGGCTAGGGCAGGACTATGCTTAATGTAAGAACTATGGTTATGATTAGGGCTAGTATTAGGGTTAACATTAGGACTAGGTGTAGTGTTTATATTAGGTTTCGGTTTAAGGGGGATGATTAGAGATAGGGTTAGTGTTATTGTCAGAGTCAGGATCAGTATTACTTTTAGGATTAGGGATAGGACTAGAATTAGGGTGAGGGTTAAGGCTAGGCTGAGGGTTAGGATTTTTGTTAGGGTAAGGTAAGAATTAGGGATAGTGCTAATGTCAGGTGTAGGGTCATGTTTAGGTTAGAGTTAGGCTTGGGGCTATGGCTCAGTTTTATTTTAGACTAGGGCTAGGCTTAGGGCTAGTTTGGGGATTAGCAATAGTGTTAGGGCTAGTAGTAAGGTGAGGTTAAATCTTATATTATTGTTATGATTAAATCTAGGTTTAGGGCTAGGGCTATTGTTAGGGCTAAAGTTAGGGCTAGTGTTACAATTATGATAACAGATAGGGTTAGAACTAGAAATTGGGCTAGGGCAAGAGTTAGAGTTAGTCTTATGGCTAGGGTTAGGGGTGGGTTTAAGGTTAGGTCTATATTAGGGCTAGGTTTAGTGCTAGAGTTAGGGCTAGGGTTAGGGTTAGTGTTAGTGTTAGGGATAGGGTTAGGTTTAGGGAAAAGGATTGTGTTATATCTAGGTTTAGGGATAGGGCGAGATTTAGAATTAGGGTTAGGGCTAGGTTAGTGTTCAGGTCATGATAAAGGCTAGTTTTAGTGCTAGATTTGAGAATTTGTGTTAGGGCTAGGGCTAGGATTAGGGATAGGGCTAATGTCAGGTTGAGAGTTATGGTTAGGGATAGTTTTAGGGCTAGATTAGGGCTAGGTCTAGTGTAAGGATTATGTTTAGAATAAGAGTCAGGTTTAGAGCTAGGTGTATTATATGGGTCAGGGTCTATGTAGGGTTTGGTTTAGTTTAAGGTTTAGAGTTAAGGGTTGGATTGGCAGTAGGGTTAGTGTTAGAATTAGGGTAATGAATAGAGGTAGGTTTAAGTTTCAGGTTAAGTTTAGAGTAATGGATAGGATTAGTGTTAGCGATAGGGTTAGATTTATGCCTAGTTTTAGCATTTGAGTTAGGCTTACCTTTAGGTTAATTGATAAGTTAAGAGCTAAGGTTAGGGCTAGGGTTAAGGTTAGGATTAGGGCTAGGATAAGCTTTATGCATAGGCTTAGTGTCAGGGTTAATTTTAGGGTAAGTGTTCAGGTATGAGCTAGGTTTAGGCCTAGGGTTATGGTTAGGGGTAGAGTCAGGGCTAGGGTTGCAGTTAGTTTTACCATTAGGGCTAGGTTAAGGGCTAGGATAAGGCTAGGTTTGTGTGGTGTTTATGGCTAGCATTAGGGTTATCAATTAGGGTTAGGGTTAGAGTTAGAGTTATCAACACAATTAGGACTAGTGTTTGGTCTAGTTTTCCAATTAGTATTAGGATTAGGGCTAGTGTAAGAGTGAATTTTAGGTTTAGAACCAGGTTTAGGGCTAGTTTGAAGGTTAGGGATAGAATTGGGGCTAGAGATAAGGGTAGGGTTTGGATTATGGTAAGGCATAGGTTTAGAAATAGGGATAGCACTAGAGCGAGAGTTAGAGTTAGTCTTAGTGCTACAGATTGTGTTAGGTTTGGGGTTAGGACTAAATTAGAGCTGACTTAGCACTATAGTTAGTGGTAGGCTTAGGCCTAGGTTTAGAGCTAGGGTTAGGTTTAGCGTTAGGGTTAGTGTAAGGTATGATGGTACAGCTACATTTAGGGCTAGGGCAAGGCATAAAATTAGAGTTAGGGCTCGTTTTAATGTTAGGGTTAGGATTAAGGCTAGGCTTAGGGATAGGATTAGTGCTACGGGTTTTTTAGGATTATGGCTAGGGTTAGGGAAAGGGCTAATATCAGAACTAGGGTTATGTTTAGGTATAGTTTTAGGGTAGGATTATGGCCAGGTCTATTGTAAGTGTTAGGTTGAGGTTTAGTGTCTGGTTTACAGCTAGAGGTATTATTAGGGTCAGAGTCAGGGTTAGGTTATGGATTAGTTTAAGGTTTAGGTTTAGGGCTCAATTTAGCATTAGGGTTAGTGTTAGGGTTAAAATAATGGATATGGTTAGGTTTAGGGTTAAGATTAGATTTAGAGTAATGGACAGGTTAAAACTAGAATACAGATAGGGTTAGGTTTAGGACTAGGGATAGAATTTGGTTAGGATTATGGTTAGGGTAATAGATTGGATTAGAGCTACAGTTAAGGCTAGAATTATGGTTAGGTTATGGCTATGGTTACAGTTAGGCATATGGATAGAATTCGGTTAGGGTTATGGTTAGGGTACTGGATGAATTAGAGCTCGGGGTAGGGCTAGAATTATGGATAGGATTAAGGCGATGGTTTGGGTTAAATTTTGGGTTAGGACAAGGTTTAGGTTTATGGTTAGATTTAGGTTGAATGTTAGGGCTAGAGTTTGGGTTAGGACTAGTGTTAAATCTAGGGTTAGGGCTCTGATTAGGGCTAGGTTTTGAATTAGGTTAGGGCTATGTAGGACTATGGCTTATGTTAGAACTAGGGTTATGATTAGGGCTAGTGTTAAGTTTAGCATTATGTGTAAGTCTAGTATTTACATTATGTTTTGGTTTAGGGTGATGATGAGAGATAGAGTTAGTGTTACCCTCAGAGTCAGGATCAGTGTGATTGATCAGAGTTAGGGATACACTCGATTAGGGCTAGGGTTAAGGCTAGGTGTAGGGTTAGATTTGGTGTAAGCATTAGGGTAAGAATTTGGGATAGGTCTAATATCATGTCTAGGATTATGGTTTGGTTATTAGAGTTTTGGCTCAGTTGTGTTTTATAGCTATGGCTAGGAATAGGGCTAATTTTAGGAATAGCAATAGTGTTAAGGCTAGTGGTATGGTGAGATTTAGGCTTAGATTTATTGTTATGGTTAGTTCTAGGTTTAGGGTTATGACTAGGGTTAGGGCTAAGTTTAGGGCTAGTGTTAGGGTTGTGGTAATGGATAGAGTTAGAACTAGAAATAGGGCTAAGGCGAAAGTTATAGTTAGTCTTAGGGCTAAAGTTAGGGTTAGGTTTAGGTTTAGAGCTAAATTAGATCTAGATTTAGGGCTAGGGTGAGACTTAGGGTTAGACTTAGAGATAGGGCTAAGGTTAGGGTTAGTGTTAGATTTAGGGTTAGGATGAGGTTTGGGGGAAAGGATGGGGTTATAGCTAGGTTTAGGGCAAGGGCAAAGGTTAGAATTAGGGTTAGGACTAGGGTTAGGATTAAGGCTATGTTTAGGACTAGAATAAGAATTTGTGTTAGGGCTAGGGCTAGGATTAGGACTAGGGCCAATGTCAGGTCTCAATTTATGGTTAGTGTTAGTTTTAGAATTAAGTTATGGCTAGGTCTATTGTAAGGGTTAAGTTTAGGGTAAGGGTAAGGTTTAAAACTAGGTGTATTATTAGGGTCAAGGTCCTGGTAGAGTTTGCTTTAGGTTAAGGTTTAGGGTTAAGAATTGAATTAGCTTTAGAATTAGGGTTAGGATTAGGGTAATTGATAGGGTTAGGTTTAGGGTTCAGTTTAGATTTAGAGTAATAGATAGGGTTATTGTTAGCAATAGGGTTAGCGTTGGGCCTAGGGTTAGCATTTGAGTTAGGGTTATGTTTAGGTTAATGGTTAGGGTTAGAACTTAGGCAAGGGCTAGGGATAAGGTTAAGATTAGGGCTAGGGTTAGGGTTAGTCATAGTTTAGTAATAGTTTCAGGGTTATGTTTAGGGTAAGGGTTAGAGCTTAAGCTACATTTAGAGCTAGGGCAAGGGTAGGGTTAGGTTTAGGTCTAGGGTTATGGTTAGGGTTACGATTAGGGCTAGGTTTAAGGTTACGATAAAGCCTAAGTTTAGTGTGAGGTTTAGGGCTAGCATTAGGGCTATGGGAAATGTAAGAGCTAGAGAAATGCTTATGGAAAGTTTTAGGGTCAGGGTTATAGAGAAGTCTAGTGTTAGGGTTAGGATTTTGGTTAGGATAAGGTTTAGAGCTAGGGTTTGTTTTAGGTTAAGGGTCATTGTTCCAGATAGAGTTAGGTTTAGGGTGACTTCCAGAATTAGGACAACATTGGGTCTAGGGATAAGGTTGGTTTATGTTAGGTTTATGGTGAGTTTTAGGGCTAGTGCTAGGTTTTTGTTTAAGGCTAGGGCTAGATTTATGACTATATTTAGGAATAGGTTAGGTTTAGTCTTAGTGTTACTGTTGGTTTAGGTATAGGTTGACCAGTAGGGGTAATGTTAGGTTTCAGTTTAGTATTAGTGTCATGTTATGACATAGGGTTAGTGTTAGGGTCAGAACAAGGGTCAGGGTTAGGGTTAGGATTAGAAGTAGAATGAGGGCTAGGATAGGACTATTAATAGACTTAGGATGTGGTGTAGGCTAAGAATTAAGGTTAAGACTAGATTAGCATTAGGGTGAGGGTTTGACTTAGGAAAAGTGATAGGGTTTGAGATAGGGTTAGGGTTAGGTTTAGGTTTAGGGCTAGGGTTAGGCTTAGGGTTAGGTTAGGCTTAGGGTTAGCCCTAGGGTTAATGTTAGGGTAAGGGTTAGGGTTAGGGTGAGGTTTAGGTTTAGTGTTAGGGTTAGGGTTATTGTTAGGGTTAGTGTTAGGGATAGGGTTAGTGTTAGGTTTAGGTTTAGGGTTATGGTTATGGTTGAGGTTTGTGTTAGGGTTAGGTTTCGGGTTAGGGTTAGGTTTATGGTTTGTGTTGGGTTTAGGGTTAGGGTTAGGGTAGGGTTATGGTTAGCATTAGAGTTAGGGTAGGGTTAGGGATAGTTTTACAGTTAGGGTTAGGGTTAGAGTTTTGGTTAGGGTTAGTGTTACAGTTAGAGTTAGGGTTAGTTTAGGTTTAGGGTTAGGGTTTGTGTTAGGGTTAGAATTAGGTTTAGGGTAAGGGTAATGGTTAGGGTAAAATTTAGAGTAAGGTTTAGGGTTAGGGTTAGGGCTAGGGTTAACTTTAGGGTTAGGATTAGGGTTAGGTTTAGTGTTAGGTTAGTGTTAAAGTTAGGGATAGGCTTAGGGTCAGTAATAGGTTTAGAGTTAGGATTAGAATAAAGTTTATGGTTAGTGTTAGGGTTGGGGTTAGGGTTAGGGTTAGAGTAAGGTTTAGGATTAGGGTTAGGGGTTAGGTTTAGTGTTAGGATTAGGGTTAGTGTTAGGGTTAGAGTTAGTGTTAGGTTTAGTTTTAATTTTAGATTTAGAATTAGATTTAGTGTTAGAGTTAGGGTTAGACCTAAAGTTAGAGTTAGTGTTAGGGTTAAAGTTAGGAATAGTGTTAGGGTTAAAATTAGGGTTAGGGTTAATTATAGGATTAGGTTTAAGGTTAGGTTTAGTGTTAGTGATAGTGTTAGGGACAGTTTTATGGTTAAAGTCACTGTTAGGGTCATGATTATGGTTACAGCAAGGGTTAGGTTTAGAGTTAGGGATAGGGTTAGTTATAGCCTTAGGGTTAGTTTTAGGGTTAGTGTTAGGGTTAAAATTAGGTTTAGGTTTAGGTTTAGAGTTAGGATTACCTTTAGGGATAGGGTTAGTGTTAGAGTTTGGTTTAGGGTTACAGTTGGATTATGGTTACCATTAGGGTTAGGGTTTGATTTATGGTTAGTGTTAGGGTTAAGATTAGGGTAATTTTTGATGTTAGTATTAGGGTTAGGGTTATATTTAGTGTTAAGTTTAGGGTTAAGGTTTCTGTTAAATTAGAGTTATTCTTAGGTTTAGGGTTAGTGCTAGGTTTAAGGTTATTGATAGGATTAGGATTAGGTTTGGGTTACCATTAGGGTTAGGTTTAGTGTTGTGTTTAGTGTTACAGTTAGTGTTAAGATTAGGTAACTTTTAGGGTTGGTGTTAGGTTAGGGTTAGGTTTATGGTTTTGATTAGTGTTTGTGTTAGGGTATCAGTAAGGAGGTTAGGATAAGGGATAGGGTGAAGTTTAGGATTAGGGTTACAGTTAGGTTTAGGGTTAGGTTTCTTGTTGGGTTTAGGGTTAGTGTTAGTGTAAGAGTTAGGGTTAGGGTTAGTGTTAAGTTTAGGGTGAGAGTTAGGGTTAGGATTAGTGTTTAGTTTAGGGTTACATTTAGGATTAGTGTTAGTGTTAATATTAGGGTTAGGGTTAATGTTATGGTTACTGTTAGGGTTAGGTTAGGGTTATGATTATGGTTAGGTTAATGTTAGGTTTAGGTTTTGGGTTAGTGTTAGGGTTCGTGTTAGTGTTAGATTCGGTTAGGGTTAGGGTTAGGTTTGCGTTCTTATTAGAGTAGGGTTAGCATTACTGTTAAGTTTAAGTTTAGGATTAGGTTTAGAGTTTTTGTTAGAGTTTCAAATAAGGTTAGTGATAGGATTATTGATAGGGTTAGTGTTAGGGTTAGGGTTCGGTTTAGGGTTGAGGTTAGTGTTAGGATTAGTTTAAGGGTTAGGTTTAGGGTTAGGATTAGGGTTAGGATTAGGGTTAGGGTTAGGGTTAGGGTTAAGGTTAGGATTCAATTTAGGGTTAAGGTTAGTGTTAGGGTTAGGTTAAGTGTTAAGCTTATGGTTAGGATTACATTTAAGGTAAGTGTTAGTTTTAGGATTAGGGTTAGAGTTTGTGTTAGGATTAGAGTTAGAGTTTGTATTAGGGTTAAGGTTAGAGTTTGGGTTAGTTTTTGGGTTAGTGTGAGTGTTTGAGTTAAGTTTAAGTTTAGGGTTAAGGTTAGAGTTAGGGTAAATTTAGGGTTAGAATTAGGGTAAGGTTATGGTTAAGATTAAGTTTTATGCTGTGGTTAATGTTAGGGTTAGGATTAGAATTAGATGTGCGGTTAGGATTAGGGTTAGTTTTAGGGTTAGGGATACTGTTAGAGTTAGTGTTAGGGTTAGGGTCAGCATTAGGGTAAGGTTTACTTTTATGTTTATGATTAGTGTTAGTGTTAGTGTTAGTGTTAGTGTTAGTGTTAGTGTTAGGGTTAGGGTTAGGGTGAGTGTTTGGGTTAGGATTAGGGTTAGTGTAAGGGTGAGGCTTAGATTAGGCTTAAGGTTAGGGTTAAGGTTAGTGTTAAGTTTAGTGTTAGGTTTGGGTTTAGAGTTCATGTTAATGATAGGGCTAGGGTTAGGTTTCTAATAGGGTTAGTGTTTGGCTTAGGGTTCATGTTAGAGTTACTGTTAGGGTTAGTGTTAGGTTTAGGTTTAATGTTAGTGTTAGGGTTAGTGTTAGGCTTATGGTTAGGGTTAGCATTAGTGTTTTGTTTGGCGTTAAAATTAGGTTTAGCGTTACTGTTAGGTTTAGGATTAGGGTTAGTGTCAGGTTTAGAGTTTGGTTCAGTTGTAATGAAAGAGTTAGGGTTAGGTTTACGTTATGGTTTGGGTTAGTGTTAGTGTTAGGGTTAGGGTTTGGGTTCTGGTTAGGTTTCGGCTTAGGGTTAGGGTTAAGGTTATTGTTATCATTATCGTTATAGTTAGGGTTACTGTTAGCTTTAGGTAAGGGTTAAGGTTAAAGTTAGAGTTAGTGTTATGTATAGGATTACAGTTAAGTTTAAGATTACGGTTAGTTAGGTTTCAGGTTAGGAATAAGGTTAGGGTTACTGTTAGGGTTAGGTTTATGTTTAGGGTGAGAGTTAGTGTTGGGTTCGGGTTAAGGTAAGGGTTATTGATAGCTTTAGGGTTAGGGTTAGGCATAGGTAAGGTTAGGGTTAGGGTTAGGGGAAGGCTTGTGGTTGTGATTAGGGTTAGTTTTACTTTAAGGGTTAGGGTTAGCTTTAGGTTCAGTGTTAGGGTTAGGGTTAGTGATAGGGTTAGTTCAGGTTTAGGGTTTTGGTTAGTTCTAGGGTTAGGGTTAGTTTTAGGGTTAGGGTTTGTTTTAGTGTAAGAATTAGGTTTAGGCTTAAGGTTAGTGGTAGTGTTAAAGTTAGGGTTAGGGTCATGTTTAGGGTCAGTGTTAGGGTTTGCTTTAGGTTTCATGTATGGTTTAGGTTTATGGTTAATCTTAGAGTTACAGTTAAAGTTAGGGTTAGTGTTAGGTGTAGGGTTAGGGCTGGGGTTAGTGTTAGTTTTAGAGTTAGGTTTAGGATTAATGTATGGTTAGTGTGAGGGTTAGTATTAGGTTTAGGGTTAGGTTTAGGGTTAGCGCTATGGTTAGGTTTAGTGTTAGGTTTAGTGTTAGATTTAGGGTTAGCCTTCGTGTTAGTGTTAGGTTTAGGATAAATTTATGTTTAGATTTAGGTTTAGATTTAAGTTCGGGCTAGGGTTAGTGTTAGGGTTAGTGTCAGGGTTATGTTTAGGGTTAGTTTTAGTTTTATGGTTAGGGTTATGTTGAGGATTAGGGTTAGTGTAAGGGTTAGAGTTAGGGTTAGTTTTAGTTTTAAGTTAGGGTCGTGTTAGTGTTAGGGTTATGGTTAGTGTTAGGGATAGGATGAGCTTAAGGGTTAGCTTGAGTTTTAGTGTTAGAGTTAGGGTTAGAAATAGGGTTAGGGTTAGGAATAAGTTTAGGGTTAGTGCTAGGTTTAGGGTTAGGGTAGTTTTAAGGTTAAGGTTAGGGTTAGAGTTAGTTTTAGAATTAGGATTAGGATTATGGTTATGCTTTGTTTTAGGGATAGGGTTAGGTTTAGGGTTAGTTTTAGAGTTAGTTTTAGGGTTAGGATTAGTGTTAATATTAGTGTTAGGTTCATTGTTATGTTTTGTGTTAGAGTAAGTGTTAGGCTTAGGGTTTGTGTTAGGGTTAGTTATAGGGTTAGGGTTAGTGCTATGTTTATTATTAGAGTTAGAATGAGGCTTAGGATTAGGTTTAGGGGTAGTTTAAGGTTTACTGGTAGGTTAGGTTTAGTGTTAGAGTTAGGGTTAGTGTTAGGGTAAGGGTTAGGGTTAAGGATTTTGTTAGGTTTAGGATTAGGGTGTGGGTTAGGGTTAGGTTTAGGGTTAGGGTTAGGTTTAGGGTTAGGGTTAGGTTTAGTGTAAGTGTTAGTGTTATGGTTAGGGTTAGAAATACTGTTAGGGTTAGGGATACGTTTAGGTTTACATTTAGGGTTAGGGTTAGGGTTAGCATTAGGGTTAGAGTTGGTTAATGTTAGGGTTAGGGTTAGGTTATTTTTAGAATTAGCATTAGGGTTAGGGATAGGGTTAGTGTTAGGGTTAGTTTTAGGGTAAGAATTAAGGTTTGTGTTAGGGTAAGGTTTAGGTTTAGGTTTTCTGTAAGGGTTAGTGTTAAAAAATAGTTTTAGGTTTAGGGTTAGTTTTAGGGTTATTGTTTTGTTTAGGATTATGGTTAGGTTTAGGTTTAGTGTTTGTGTTAGTGTTATACTTATGTTCATTTTTAGTGTTAGGGTTAGGGTTAAAAAGAGGGTTAGAGTAGGGCGTAGTGTTAGGGTTAGGGTTAGTTTTATGGTTACAGGTAAGTTAATTATAATGTTAGGGTTAGGGTTATTGTTAATGTAGAGTTAGGGTTAGGGTTAGAATTAGGTTGAGTGATACGGTTAGTTTTGAGTTTAGGGTTAATGTTAGAATTAGGGTTAGGGTTAGTGTTCGTGTTCGTGTTTGTGTTAGGATTAGGGTTACAGTTAGGTAAGAGTTAAGGTTGGTGTTAGGTTATAGTTAGGGTTATGCTTTGCTTTAGGGTTTGTGTTAGGTTTATGCTTATGGTTAGAGTTAGGGTTATGTTAGGTTTAGGGTTATTTATACGATTAAGGTTAGGTTAGAATTAGGTTTAGGTTTAGGTTTAGGATTAGGTTCAGTGTTAGGGTTATGGTTAGTTTTAGGGTTAGGGTTAGGGTAAGGGTTAGCATTAGGTTTAGTGTTAGCATTATTGTTAGGGTTAGGGTTACAGTTAGGATTTTTGTTAGGGTTAGGTTTAGGGTTAGTGTTAGTTTTAGGTTTAGGGTTAGGGTTAGTGTTACGTTTAGTGTTAGGGTTAGGTTTAGGATTAGTGTTTGCGTTAGAGTTAGACTTAGATTTTGTGTTAGTTTTAGGGTTAGAGTTAGGTTTAGTTTTACCGTTAGGGTTAGAGTAACGTTGACACTTAGGGTTAGTGGTAGGGTAGGGTTATGGTTAGGGTTAGGGCAAGTGTTAGGGTTAGCTTTAGGGTTAGGGTTAGGCTTAGGGTAAGGGTTAGGATTAGGTTAAGTTTAAGGTTAGGATTAGGGTTACTGTTAGAGTTTAAGTTAATTTTAAGTTTAGGGTTACAGTTTGTGTTTAGGTTAGGTTTAGGGTTTGCGTTAGAGATAGGATTGGGGTTAGTGTTAGGGTTAGGGATTAGGTTAGTGGTAGGGTAAGGGTTAGGTTTAGGTTAGGGTTAGGGTTAGGGTTATTGTTAGGATTAGGTTTAGGTTTTGGTTTAGGGTTAGGGATAGAGTTAGGGTTAGTGTTAGTTATAGGATTAGGGACAGGGTTAACATTAGGTTTAGGGTTAGGTTTAGATTTAGGTTTGGAGTTAGGGTTAGGTTTAGGATTAGGTTTAGGTTAGGGTTAGGCTTAGTGTTAGGGTTAAGGTTAGGGTAAGGGTTAGGGTAAGGTTTAGGGTATTTGTAAGTGTAAGATTTAAGGTTAGGTTTAGAGTTAGAATTAGGGCTAAAGTTAGGTTTAGTGTTAGTATTAGGGTTAGTGTTCAGGTTAAGGTTAGACTTAGGGTTGCTGTTAGGTTTAGAGTTAGGGTTAAGTTTATGGTTTGTATTAGGATTAGGGTTTTGGTTAGTTTTATGGTTACAGTTATGATTTGGGTAAGGGTAAAATTTAGGTTTAGGGTTAGGGTTAACTTTAGACTGAGTGTTAGTGTTAGAATTAGGGTTAGGGTTAGTGTTAGGTTTAGGTTTTAGGTTAGTGTTAGCTTTAGGGTTAGGGTTTGTGTTGGAGTTACGGTTAGTGTTATGGTTAGGGTTAGGGTCAGAGTTAGGGTACGTGTTAGGATTTGGGTTAGTGTTACTATTGGTGTTAAGGGTAGGGTTAGGTTAAGTGTTAGGGTTAGCGTTAGTTTTGGTTTGTGGTTATATTTAGGTTTAGAGTTAGTGTTGGTATTTGAATTAGGGTAAGTATTAGGTTTACCATTTGGATCAGTGTGAGGGTTAGACTTAGGGTTCAGGTGAGGGCTAGGGTTAGGGATAGATAAGGGATAGGCTTAGGTTAGGCTTAGGGTTATGATTTGGGCATTTTTTTAGAATTAGGGTTTGGGTTAGGGTTAATATCATATTAGGTTTTGGGTTATGTTGAGGATTAGGGTTAGGATTCAGGCTAAACTTAGGTTTAGGGTGATTGTTATTGTTAGAATTAGGGTTAAAATTATGTTCAGGCAAGGGATAGGTTTAGGTTTAGGGTTAGGTTAGGATAAGGTTTATTTTTAAGGTTAGGGTTAGGGCTAGTCTTAGGTTAGTTTTAGCTTTAGGGTTAGTGTTAGTATTAGTGTTAGCATTAGGTTATCGTTTGTGATATTGTTAGGATTAGGTTTAGGATTTGTGTTATGGTTAGGATTAGGGATAGTTTTACAGTTAGTATTAGGGTTAGAGTGAGGCTTAGGGTTAGTTTTACTGTAAGGTTAGGGTTAAGGTTAGTGTTAAGGTTAGGGTTACGGTTAGCGTAGAGTTAGGGTTCAAGTTAGTGTTATGTTTAGGTTTAAGGTTAGGGCTGTGGTTAGTATAGCATTAGGGTTGGGTAAGAGTTAGTGTTTAGATTTAGGTTTGAATTAGTGTTAGGGTTAGAGTTAGGGCTAGGGTTAGGGTTATGTAAGGGTTAGGGTTAGGGTTATCATAGGGTTAGGGTTATGGTTTGGGTTAGAGTTTTTGTTATACTTAGGGTTAGGGTTAGGTTTATTGTTAGGGTTAGTGTTAGGTTTAGGTTTAATGTTAGGGTTATGTTTAGGTTTAGGTTTAGTTTTACAGTTAGCATAAGTGTTATTTTTAGGGTTAGGTTTTGGGTTGGAGTTAGTGTTAGGTTTAGGGTTAGGTTTATGGTTAGATTTTGAGTAAGGGTTAAGGTTAAGGTTAAGGTTAAGGTTCGGGATAGTTTAGGGTTACTTTTTGGATTAGAATTAGGGTTAGGTTATGGTTAGGGTTCGAGTTAGGATTTGATTTAAGGTTCAGGATATGTTAGGGTTACTTCTTGAATTAGGATAAGGGTAAGGGTTAGTGTTATGTTTAAGGTTAGGGTTAAGGTTAGGGTTAGTTTTTGGTTTAGAATTAGAGTTAGAGTTAGGGTTCGGGTTATGTTTAGGATTAGTTTTAGAGTTAGGGTTAGGATTAGAGTTAGGGTTAGGGTTAGGGTTAGAGTTATGGTTTGTGTTAGGGTAAGTATTATAATTAGGGTTTGTGTTAGGGTTAAAGTTAGATTTAGGGTTTGGGTTATGGTTAGTAAGAGGGGTATAGTGAGGCATTTTGTTAGGGTTTGGGTTTGTTTTAGAGTTACAGTTAGGTTAGGGTTATTGTTAGGGTTAGAGTTAGTGTTAGTGTTAGTGTTAGGGTTAGAGTTAGGGTTAGTGTTAGTGTTAAGGTTAAGGTTAAAGTTGGGGATTGGTGTTAGGTTTAGAATTACGTTATTATTAGGCTTAGGGTTAGTGTTAGGATTAGTGTTAGATTTAGTTTCAGGTTTAGTGTTAGGGTTTCGGTTTAAGTTAGGAAACGGTTAGGGTTACTGTTATGGTAGGGTTCACACTATGTTTTGTGTTAGGATTTGTTTTAGGGTTATGGTTATGTTTAGGGTTAGGGTTACTTTAGGCTTAGGGTTAGGGTTAGAGTTAGTGTTAGTGTTAGGGTTAGGGTTACTATTAGGGTTAGGGTTAGTGTTACGTTAGGGTTAGGATTAATGTTAGGTAAAGGGTTATTGTTAGGGTGAGGTTTAGGTTTAGTGTTAGAGTTAGGGTTAGACTATGGTTTAGGGTTGTGTTTAGGGTTAAGTTAATGTTAGGGTTTGGTATAGGTTTTGTGTTAGTATTTTGGTTAGATTTAGTGTTACAGTTAAGGCTAGTGTTAGGGATAAGTTCGGGTTAGGGTTAACGTTGGGGTTTGTGTTAGGGATAGAATTTGGTGTTAGTTTTAGGTTTAGTTTTAGGGTTAGAGTTAGAGTTAGGGTTATTGTTAGTGTTAGGTGAGTTTTATGGTTAGGATTAGGGTTAGTGTTACGATTAGAGTTAGGGTTAGGATTATGTTTAATGTTAGGTTTACAATTAGGGTTAGGATTTAATTAGGGTTAGGTTTAGGTTAGGGTTAGGGTGAGGGTTTGTGTGAATGTAAATGTTAGGGTTATTGTTAGGTTTAGGTTTATGGTTAAGGTTAGTGTTAGAGTTAGTGGTATGGTTAAGTTTAGGTTTCAGTTTAGGTTTAGTGTAAGGTTTATTGTTAGAATTAAAGTTTGTATTAGGGTTAGGGTTAGTGTTAGTTTTAGTGTTAGGGATAGGGTAAGGGTTAGTATTAGTGTTAGGTTTAGGGTTAGGTATAGGGTTAGGATTCGTGTTAGTGTTAGGGTTAGTGTTAGGGTTATGTTTAGGATTAGGGTTAGGGTTAGTTTTAGGGTTAAGGTTAGGGTTTGAGTTAGGGTAAGGTTTAGGGTTTGGGTTTAAGTTAGGGTTAATATTTATATTAGTTTAGTGTTAGTGTTAGTGTTAGGGTTAGGGTTATGTTTAGGATTAGGGTTAGGGTTAGGATTAGTGTTAGAGTAAAAGTATTAGGTTTAGGGTTAGTTTTAGGGTTAAGGTTAAGGTTTGGGTTAGGGTAAGGTTTAGGTTTTGGGTTTGAGTTAGGGTTAATATTTATATTAGTTTAGTGTTAGGGTTAGGGATAGGGTTAGGGTTATTGGTAGTGAAAGGGTCAAGGTTAGGGTTTGTGTTAGAGTTATGTTTAAGGTTATGGTTACAGTTATGGTTATGGTTAAAATTAGGATTAGGATTAGGGTTAGGATTAGGGGTATTGATAGTGTTAAGGTTAGTGTTAGTTTAAACTTAGGGTTAGTGTTAGGTTTAGGGTTGGGATTAGGGTTAGGTAAGTGTTTGAGTTAGGGTTAGGTTAGTGTCATGGTTATGGTTTAGTCTGTGTTAGGTTTAGGTTTAGAGATAGTGTTAATGTTAGGGTTAGGCTTAGTGTTAGTATTAATATTAGGATTAGGGTTAGCTTTAGGTTTAGTGTTAGGGTTAGGGTTAAGATTAGGGGTAAAGGTAGGGTTAGGGTTAGTGTTAGGTTTTGGGATAGAGGTAGGGTTTGTGTTAGGGTGAAAGTTATGGTTAGAGTTAGGGTTACTTTCTGCTTTTGGGTTAGGCTTAGGGTTCAGGTTAGGTTTATGCTTAGGGTTACATTTAGGGTTAGGAGTAGGATTCGATTTGGGGTTATTATTAGGGTTAGGTTTAGGGTTAGTGTTAGGTTTAGGGTTTGTATTATGGTTAGAATTATTGTTAGGGTTAGAGTTACAGTTAAGATTAGGGTTAGGTTTAGGTTTAGGGTTAGGATTAGTGTTAGATTTGGTGTTTGTGTTAGGATTTTAGATAGGATTAGGGATAGGTTTAGGGTTAGGTTTAGTATTAATTTTAGGATTAGTGTTAGTTTTAGGGTTCAGTTATTGTTAGGATTATGGTTAGGTTTAGGGTAGTGATAGTGTTAGAATTGTGCATAGGGTTAGTGTTAGGTTTAGGTTTAGAAATAGTGATAGGGTTAGTGTTAGGGTTTGGGTTAGTGTTAAGGTTAGGTAAGGCTTAGGTTTGGAGTCAGGTTAGAATTAGGGTTATGGTTTGGTTTAGGGTTTGTGTTAAAGTTAGGGTTAGGTTACTGTTAGGGTTACTGTTATGGTTAGGGTTATATTTAGCTTTAGATTTAGTCTTAGGTTTAGTGTTATGGTAAGTGTTAGGTTTAGATTTAGGGTTAGCTTTAGGTTTAGTGTTACATTTAGGGTTAGGTTGGGTTTGTTTAATGGTTGGGGTTAGAGTGAGTGTTCATGTTAGTGTTAGGGTTAGGGTTAGGGTTATGGTTATGGTTAGGATTAGGATTAGTGTTATGTTTAGGGTTAGGTTTTGGGTTAAAATTAGTGTTTTGGATAGGGTTAGAGTTAGGTTTATGGTTAGTTTTAAGGTTAGTGTTAGGTTAGAATTAGGTTTAGAATGAGATTTAGGGTTAGTGTTAGTGTTAGGGTTAGGATTACGTTTAGTGATAGGGTTATGGTTAGTGTTATGGTTAAAGTAAGGGTATGGTTAGGGTTTGTGTTAGGACGAGGGTTAGATTTAGGGTTTGTTTTAATTTTAGGATTGGGCTTAGTGTTAGGTTAGGATTACGTGTAATATTAGGGTTAGGGTTAGAGTTAGTGTAAGAATTAGGGTTAGTTTTAGGTTTAGGGTTTGTTTTAGGGTTAGTTTTATGGTTAGGGTTAGGGTTAGAGATAGGCTTCGGTGTAGGATAAGGGTTAGTGTTAGGTTCAGTGTTAAGGTTAGGGTTATGGTTCTTCTTAGGGTTAGGGTTAAAGTTAGTCTTAGGCTTAGGCGTAGGGTTAGATTTGGTGTTAGCATTAGATCTAGTTTTAGGGCTAGGTCTAAGGATAGGACAAAGGTTAGGGCTAGGTTTAGGGTTATGGTAAAGGATATGTTTAGAAATATGGATAGGTCAAGTGCGATAGTTAGATTTAGTCTTAGGGCTAGGGTTATGTTTAGTTTTAGGGATAGGGCTAAATTAGGTCTAAAATTAGGGCTATGGTCAATTTTCATCTTAGGCCTACTGTTAGAACTAGGGTTATGGTTAATTTTAGGGTAAGGGATGTTGTTGTAGCTAGGTTTAGAGTTAGGGTGAGGGTTAGAATTAGAGTTAAGGCTAGGGTCAGGATTAGGTTATGAATAAGGCTAGGTTTAGGGCTTGGATGAGGGTTAGGTTTGTTGTAGGCTTAGGTCTAGAATTAGGGTTAGGACTAATGTCAGGTCTAGTGTTACAGTTAAAGTAGATTTAGGGTTAGGTTTTTGTCTAGGTCTAGTGTAAATGTTAGATTTAGGGTAAGGGTCAGGTTTAGGCCTATGTGTATTTTTACGGTCAGGATCAGGTTTTAGGTTTTGTTTTAGGTTAAGGTTTAGGGATAGGTCTCAAGTCAGAGTTAGGGTTAGGGTTAGTGTAATGGATAGGTTTAGTTTTAGGGTTCAGGGTAGGTTTAGCTTAATGAAGTGGTTTTTGGATAGCAATAGTGTTAGGGTTAGGCCTAGGGTTAGCATTAGGATTACGATTATCATAAGTATAATCTATAGCATTAGAGCTAGGTTTAGGGCTAAGTTAATGGTTAAGACTAGGGCTAATGTTAGGGTTAGGATTTTTGTTAAGGCTAGTAATCCTAGCTTAGGGTAGGGTTAGGGTTAGGTTTAGGGTAAAGGATAGGTTTTGAGCTTGGTTATTCCTAGGTTGGGGGTTAGGTTTAGTGTTAGGTCTAGGTTAGTATTATGGTTATGGTCAGGGTTAGGTTTAGGATAAGGGTTAGGATTTGCATTAGGGTTAGGGTTAGGGTTAGAGTAATAGATTGAGTTATATATAAGGTTAGTTTTAGGGTTAAGTTTGGGTTTAGAGTTAAGTTTAGTTTTAGGGCTGGGTTTACTGTTGGGTTTACGGTAAGGGTTAGGTTTTGAGTTAGAGTTAGGGCTATAGCAAGGGTTAGGTCTAGGGTTAGTTCTAGGTTTAGGTTTATAGTTTGTGTTAGGGTTTCATTTAGGGTTAGGGCAAGGGTTGTCATTATGGTTAGGTTTAAGGTTAGGATTAGGGCTAGGTTAGGGTTACAGGTAGGGATAGGGCTATGGTTATGTTTAGGCTAATGTTTAGACTATGAGCTAGGGTAAGAACTAAGGTGAGGTTTAGGGTTAGTCTTAGGGCTAGAGTTAGGGTGAAGGTTATGCTTAGGGTAGGTTTAGGCCACGGATTAGGGCTTGGTTTTATGGTAGATTTAGGCCTATGGTTAGTGCTATGGACAATGTAAGACCTAGGGTTCTAATTACGGCTAGTTTTAGGGTAAGTGTTATGGATAAGTCTAGTGTAAAGTGTTGATTTTGGTATATTGTCAAGTTTAGAGGAGCTAGGTTTAGTGTTAGTGTCAGGGTTAGTGTTCAGGTTAGAGTTAGGGTTAGGGTGAAAGCCAGAATTAGGACAAGGTAAGGTATAGGGGTAGGGTTAGTGTTTGTATTAGGTTAAGGGTTACTGTTAGGGATAAGACTAAGTTTTTGTCTAGGGCTAGAGTTATCACTAGATTTAGGATTAGGTTTAGGTCAAGAGCTAGTGTTAGGGTTAGGTTTAGGTATGAGGTTACTGGTAAGGCTAATGTAAGGGTTCTGTTTAGGGTTAGGTTCAGGTTTAGACCTACAGTTAGTGTTAGGGTCAGAATAAGGGTCCGGGTTAGAGTTAGGGTTTGGGATTGGTTTAGAGCTACAATGAGTGCTAGGGTTAGGACTAGTAATATGCTTAGGGTTTGGGTGAGGTTAATATTAGGGTTAGGGTTTGGCTTAGGGTAAGGGATAGGGTTAGAAATAGGTTTAGGCCTAGGGTTAGGATTAAAGCTAGGTTTAGGGCTCAGATTATGGCTAGTTATGTGTTAGGTTTAGGGCTAGGGTAGGAACAACGGCTTATGTAAGAACTAAAGTTACAATTAGGGTTAATTATTGGGTTATTGTTAGGGGTTAAACCTCTAGTTTTAAGATTAGGTTTAAGGTTAGGGTGATATTTAGAACTAGTGTTAGTGTTAGGTTCATAATCAGGATCAGAGTTAGATTTATGTTTAGGATTAGGACTCAAAATAATGGTAGAGTTACTGTAAGGGTTTGGTATACAGTTAGGGTGGTGTTTAGAACTAGGGTGAGTTTTATGATATGAGTCAGAGTCATGGTTAGTATTAATGTTAAGTTTAGGGATTGAATTAGGGCTAGAATTACATCTAGATGTAGTGCTAGGGTTTGGTGTAAGTTAAGGTTTATGTCAGGGCTATTGCTTGGTTTTGTTTTACTGCTAGGGTTAGAGTTACAGCTAGTTTTATGATTAGTGTGAGCGTTAGGGCTAGTGTTAAGGTTAGGCTTAGGCTTAGGCTTAGTGTTAGAGTGTTAGATTTAAAGTTAGGGTTAGATTTGGGTTAGGACTAGATATAAAGATTAGGCATGGGTTATTCCTAGGATTCGGGCTAGGGTTAGGGTTACAGAAAGAGATAGGTTTAGAACTAGGGATAGGGCTAGTATGAGAGTTTGAGTTAGTCTTAGAGCCAAGGTTTCGGTTAGGATTAGGGATAGGGTTAAATTAGGGCTAAAATTGGGGCTGGGTTAGTGTTCAGCTTAGGCCTAGCGATAGGCTTAGGGTTAAGGTTAAATTTAGGCTAAGGGATGGAATTATAGCTAGGTTTAGAGATAATGTGAGGGTTTTAATTCCGGTTAGGGTTACAGTTATTGTTAGGGCTATAAGTAAGGCTAATTTTTTTTTCTGTTTTGTTTTATTTATTTATTTATTTTTTATTGGTTGTTCAAAACATTACAAAGATTGCAGAATCACATCGGTTACACATCCACATTTTTACATAATGCCATATTAGTAACTGTTGTACTCTGCTACCTTTCCTATCCTCTACTATCCCCCCACCCCCCTCCCATCTTCCCTCTCTACCCCATCTACTGTAATTCATTTCTCTCCTTGTTTTTTTCCCCTTCCCCTCACAACCTCTTATATGTAATTTTATATAACATTGAGGGTCTCCTTCCATTTCCATGCAATTTCCCTTTTGTCTCCCTTTCCCTCCTACCTCATGTCTCTGTTTAATGTTAATCTTTTCTTCCTGCTCTTCCTCCCTGCTCTGTTCTTAGTTGCTCTCATTATATCAAAGAAGACATTTGGCATTTGTTTTTTAGGGATTGGCTAGCTTCACTTAGCATAATCTGCTCTAATGCCATACATTTCCCTGCAAATTCCATGATTTTGTCATTTTTTAGTGCTACGTAGTACTCCATTGTGTATAAATGCCACATTTTTTTTTATCCATTCATCTATTGAAGGGCATCTGGGTTGGTTCCACAGTCTAGCTACTGTGAATTGTGCTGCTATGAACATCAATGTGGCAGTATCCCTGTAGTACGCTCTTTTAAGGTCTTCAGGGAATAGTCCGAGAAGGGCAATTGCTGGGTCAAATGGTGGTTCCATTCCCAGCTTTCTCAGGAATCTCCATACTGCTTTCCAAATTGGCCGAACCAATTTGCGGTCCCATCAGCAATGTACAAGAGTACCCTTTTCTCCACATCCTCGCCAGCACTTGTTATTTGACTTCAGAATGGCTGCCAGCCTTACTGGAGTGAGATGGTATCTTAGAGTGGTTTTGATTTGCATTTCTCTGACTGCTAGAGATGGTGAGCATTTTTTCATGTACTTGTTGATTGATTGTATGTCCTCCTCTGAGAAGTGTCTGTTCAGGTCTTTGGCCCATTTGTTGATTGGGTTATTTATTTTCTTATTGTTTAATTTTTTGAGTTCTTTGTATACTCTGGATATTAGGGCTCTATCTGAAGTGTGAGGAGTAAAAATTTGTTCCCATGATGTAAGCTCCCTGTTTACCTCTCTTATTGTTTCTCTTGCTGAGAAAAAACTTTTTAGTTTAAGTAAGTCCCATTTGTTGATTCTTTTTTTAAAATTTTTTATTTTTTTATTGGTTGTTCACAACATTACAAAGCTCTTGACATATCATATTTCATACATTAGATTGAAGTGGGTTATGAACTCCCAATTTAAGTAAGGCTAATTTTATGGCTAGGAGGAGAGATAGGTTTTTTTAGGGTTAGGGCTAGGTCTAATATCAGCTCTACGGTTTTGGTTAAAGATAGTTTTAGTGTTAATTTTATGGCTACCTGTAGTGTAAGGGTTAGGTTCAGGGTTAGGGTCAGGTTTAGAGCTAGGGTTATTTTTAGGGTCAGGGTCTTAGTTAGGGTTTGGGATAGGTTAAAGTTTAAAGTTAGGGCTCGAATTAGCATTAGAGTTAGGGTTAGGGTAATGATAGGGTGAGGTTTATTGTTTAAGTTTGGTTTATAGTAATTGATAGGTTTAGGATTAGGGATAGGTTTAGGGTTAGGCCTGGGTTAGCATTAAGGTTAGGTTGATGGTTATGGCAATGGATAGGGTTAGAGCTAGGGTTAGAGCTAGGATTATGGTTATGCTTAAGGCTAGGGTTAGGGTTAAGATTAGGTTTAAAAGTCATGTTATGGCTCAGATTATGGCTAGGTATTGGATTAACTATGATTAGGGTTACAATCAGAGTCAGGGTCAGGGTTAGTTTTAGGATTAGGGTTAGGACTCAAATTAGGGCTAGGGTTAATGATAGGGTTTGGTTTAAGGTGAGGGAGGTGTTTAGAGCTACGGTGAATGTTAGGATATGAGTCAGGGTTAGGGTTAGTTTTAAGGTTAGGGTTATGACTTGAATTTGGGCTACAGTTACATTTAGGGTTTCGTTTAAGTTTAGGGTGGTGTTTAGAGCTAGAGTGGGTGCTAGGATATGAGTCAGGGTCAGGGTAAGTTTTAAGGTTAGAGTTAGGACATGAAAAAGGCCTAGGTTATGTCTAGGTGCAGTGTTAGGTTTATGTTTAAGTTAAGTTTTAGGGTTAGGGTATTGATCAATTTGGTTTTAGTCCTAGGTTTACAGTTAGCACTAGTTATATGATTAGCATTAGGGTTAGGGCTAGTGTTAATGTTAGGCTTAGGCTTAGGGTTAGGGTTAGATTTGGAATTAGCATTAGATCTTGGGTTAGGGTTAGGTCTAAGGATAGGGCAAGGGTTAGGGCTAGGATTAAGGTTATGGTAATGAATATATTTAGAAATAGGAATAAGTCTAGGGTGAGAATTAGATTTAGTTTTAGTGGTAGGGTTATGATTAGTTTTAGGGATAGGTCTAAATTAGGGCTAGGATTAGGGCTAGGGTTAGTGTTCAGTTTAGGCCTAGCATTAGGACTAGGGTTATGATTATGTTTAGATTAAGGGATGTTTTTATAGCTAGGTTTAGAGGTAGGGTCAGGTTTAGAATTAGAGTTAGGGCTAGGGTTAGTGTTAGGGTTTGATTAAGGCTAGGTTTCGGGCTAGGATGAGGGCGAGTGCTTGTTTTAGGGTTAGGTCTAGAATTAGGGCTAGGAATAATGTCAGGTCTACTGTTACAGTTAGGGGTAGATTTAGGGTTAAGTTTGTGTCTAGGTCTAGTGTAAGTGTTAGGCTTAGGGTAAGGGTCAGGTTTAGACCTAGGTGTATTTTTATGGTCAGGATCATGTTTAAGGTTTGTTTTAGGTTAAGGTTTAGGGATAGGGCTCAAATGAATGTTATGGTTAGGGTTAGGGTATTAGAGAGGTTATATTTAGGGTTCAGGGTAGGTTTAGGGTAATGAAGAGGTTTTATGATAGCAATAAGGTTAGGGTTAGGCCTAGAGTTAGCATTAGGATTAGGATTATCATAAGAGTAATATGTAGGGTTAGAGCCAGAATTAGGGCTAAATTTATAGTTAAGATTAGGGCTAAATTTATGGTTTGGGTTTGGGTTAAGTTTAGTAACCATAGATTAGGGTAGGGTTAGGGTTAGGTTTTGAGCTAGGATTAGTCCTATGTTGAGGATTAGTTTTAGTGTTAGGTCTAGGCTTAGGTTTATGGTTATGGTCAGGGTTATCTTTAGGGTTAGGGCTAGGGTTTTCTTTAGGTTTAGGGTTAAGTTTAGAGTAATAGATTGGGTTAGATGTAAGGTTAGCTTTAGAATTAAGTTTAGGTTTAGGGTTAAGTTTAGTTTTATGGCTGGGTTTACTCTTGGGTTTAGGGTAAGCATTAGAGTTTGTGTTATGGTTAGGGCTAAAGCAAGGGTTAAATTTAGGGTTAGGTCTAGGGTTAGGTTTATGTTTTATGTTAGGGTTTCAGTTAGGGTTAAGGCTAGGGTTATCATTACGGTTAGAGTTATTATTAGGGTAATGGCTAGGGTTAGAGCTAGGGTTAGATCTAGGATTAATGTTAGGATTAGAGCTAGGGTTAGGGTCATGTGTAGGTATAGGTTTAGGTTTATGTTTAGGCTAAGGGTTAGGTTTTGAGGTAGGGTAAGGACTAAGGTGAGGGTTAGGGTTAGGGTTAGGTTTAGAGCTAGAGTTATTGTGAGGGCTTTGCTTAGGGTAGGTTTAGGTCTTGGATTAGTGCTAGGTTTTGTGTTAGGTTCAGGCCTAGGGTTAGTACTATGAGTAATGTAAGCTCTAAGGTTCTAATTACAGATAGTTGTAGGGTAAGGGTTATGGCTAGGTCTAGTGTTAAATTTAGATTTTGGTTTATTGTCAGGCTTAGAGCTAGGTTTAGTGTTAGTGTCAGGTTTAATGTTCAGGTTAGAGTTAGGGTTAGGGTGAAAGCCAGAATTAGAACAATGTTAGGTATAGAGGTAGGGTTAGTGTTTGGATTAAGTTTAGGGTTATTGTTAGGGATAGGACCAAATTTTTGTTTAGGTCTAGGGCTAGAGTTATGGCTTGATTTAGGATTAGGTTTAGGTTTAGAGTTAGTGATAGTGTTAGGTTTAGGTGTAAGTTTTCTGGTAGGGCTAGATTCAGGATTCGGTTTAGGATTAGGGTCTGGTTTAGACCTATAATTAATTTTAGGGCAGAATAAGGGTGAAGTTTAGAGTTAGTTTTTGGGTTATGGTTAGAGCTAGAATGAGGGCTAGGGTTAGGATTAGTAATAGGGTTAGTGTTTGGTTTAGGCTAAGGATTAGGATTAGAACTACGGTTAGCATTATGGATAGGGTTTGGCTTAAGGTAAGGGATAGGGTTAGAGTTAGGGTTAGGGTTATGTTTAGGGTTATGTTTTGGGCTAGGATTAAGGTTAGGGTTAGGGTTAAATCTAGTGTTAGAGCTTCTATTAGTGCTATATTTGTGTTAAGGTTAGGGCTATGGTTAGAGCTATGGCCAATGTAAGAACTAGTGTTACGATAAGGGTTAGTTTTAGGGTTAGGGTTTGGGCTAGGAATGGTGTTAGCATTAGCTTAAGGTTAGGGTGATATTTAGAGCTAGAGTTAGTGTTTGGATAAGAGTCAGGTTCAGATTAATTTTAGGCCTAGAACTCGAATTAGAGCTAGGATTATGGCTAGTTATAGCGGTAGGGTTTGGTATAGGGTGAGGTTTAGGGTTAGAGTAATGGCTCGATTTTGTTTTAGGGCTAGTGCTAGGGTTAGGGCTAGTTTTAGGATTAGCAACAGTGTTAGAGCTATTGGTATGGTGAGTTTTAGGCTTAATTTTAGGGTTAGATTTAGAGTTATGGTTAGATCTAGGGTTAGGGCTATGGCTAGGTTTATGGCTAAGTTTAGGGCTAGTGTGAGAGTTATGGTAATGGATAGGGTTAGAAATAGAAATAGGGCTAGGGTGAGAGTTAGTCTTAGGGCTAGTGTTAGGGGTAGGGTAGGGTTAGGGCTAAATTTGGGCTAGGATTAGCGTTTGGGTCAGTGTTAGGGTTAGGTCTATGGTTAGGGCTGGGGTTAAGGTTAGTGTTAGTGTTAGGTTTAGAGTTAGTTTTAGGGGAAGTGATGGGGTTATATCTAAGTTTATGGCTAGGACGAGCTATAAAATTCAGGATAGGGGTAGGGTAAGGGTGAGGGTTAGGATTAAGGCTAGGTTTAGTGCTAGGATGAGGGCTACAATTTGTGTTAGTGTTAGGGCTAGGATTAGGGCTAGGGCTAATGTCAGGTCTAGGATTATTGTTAGGGATAGTGTTAGGATTAGGTTTATGGCCAAGTCTAGTGTAAGAGTTTGGTTTAGTTTAGGGGTAAGGTTTTGAGCTAGGTATAATATTGAGTTCAGAATTAGGGTTTGGTTTGGGTTAAGGTTTAGGTTTAGGGGTTGAATTATCATTAGCATTAATAACTGTCTTTACAATTAGGGCTAGTTTTATGGTTAGGGTTAGGGTGAAGTTTATGGTTAGTGTAGTGGATATGGTTAGGTTTAGGATTCAGCTTAGGTTTAGAGTAATTTATAGGGTTATTGTTAGGGATAGGGTTAGGGTTCAGCCTAAAGTTAGCATTTGGGTTAGGCTTATATTTAGGACAATGAATAGGGTTAGTACTAGTGTTAGGGTTTGAGTTAAGCTTAGGATTAGGGCTAGAGTTAGGGTTAGGCCTAGGGTTAATGTAAGGTTTGGGTTAGGGATAGGGTAAGTGTTAGGGGTTGAGCAAGGATTAAGACTAAGGCGAGGGTTAGGGTTAGATTCAGGGCTATGGTTAGGGCTAGGATTAGCATTAGTTTCATGGTTATGTTTAAGGTAATGGCTAAAGTTAGATCTAAGATTTGGGCTACTATTACAATTAGGATTAAGGCTAGGGTTAGGGTTAGGGTTAGGGCTTGGGTTATGTTTAGGGTAAGGGTTAGAGTTTGAGCTAGGGTTAGGGCTAGGGCAAGTGTTTTCGTTAGTGTCTGGGCTAGATTTTTGGTTAGGGTTACGCTTAGGACTAGGATTAGGGCTAGATTTTTTGTGAGATTTATGGCTATCATTTGGGCTATGGGTAATAAAAGAATCTGGTTTATGGTTATGGCTAGTTTTAGAGTTAGGGTTATTCATAGTTCTATAGTTAGGGTTAGGTTTTAGGTTAGGATAAAGTTTAGAGCTAGGGTTTGTGTTAGGATAAGGATCAGTTTTTGAGTTAGCATTGGGTTTAGGGATAAGGCCAGAATTAGAACTAGGTTTAGGTCTAGTGGTAGGGTTAATCTTTGTGTTAGTTTAATGGTTATTTTCAGGGCTAGGGCTAGGATTTCTTAGGGCTAGGGCTAGGGCTAGAGTTGTGGTTATATTTAGGATTAAGTTTAGGTCTAGTGCTAGTGTTATGGTTAGGTTAGGTATAGGTTTATCAATAGGGCTAGTGTTAGGGTTTGGCTTAGAGTTAGGGTCAGGCTTAGACCTAGGTTTTGTGTCAGGGTCAGAATAAGGGTCAGGGTTAGGCTTAGACTTTGGGACAGGATTAGAGATAGAATGAGAGTTCGAGTTAGGACTAGTAATAAAGTTAGGATTTGGGGTAAGCTAAAGATTAAGGTTAGAACTAGGGTAGCATTAGGGTGAGGGTTTGGCTTAGTGTAAGGGATAGGTTTAGAGCTAGGTTTAGGGTTAGGGCTAGAGTTAGATTTAGGGTTTGAGTTAAATCTAGAGTTAGGGCTCAGATTTGGGTTAAGTTTTGTTTTAGGGTTCGGGCCATGGCCAATTTAAGAACTGGCTTTACAATTCAGTCTAGTTTTACGATTAGGGTTAGGGCTACGGATAGTGTTTGGGTTATGTTTAGGGTTAAGGTGATGTTTAGAGCTAGGATGAGTTTTAGAGTCAGAGTTAGGGTGAGTATTAGTTGTAGGGATAGAGTTAGGACTAGATGTAGCATTAGGATTTGGTTTAGATTAAGAGTTAGGATTAGGGCTATAGCTCAGTTTTGTTTGAGGGCTGTGGCCAGGGTTAGGGCTAGTTTTCAAATTAGCATTAGGATTAGGGCTAGTATTAGGGAGAGGTTTAGGTTTAGAGTTACGGTTAGATTTAGAATTAGGGTTAGATCTAGGTTTAGGGCTAAGACTAAGTTTAGATATAGGTTTGGGATAGGGTTAGGGCAAGGCTTTGGGTTATGGTAAGGGAAAAAGTTAGAACTAGTGATAGGCTAGGGCAAGAGTTAGAGTTAGTTTTAGGGCTAGAGATATAATTAGGTTTAGGATTAGGGCTAAATTAGGGCTCGGATTGGAGTTAGGGTTATCATTTGGGCTACGTCTTGGTTTAGGGCTAGGGTTAGGATTAGGGTTTGGGTATGGTATGATGTTATAGCTAGGTTTAGGCCTAGGACGTGGGGTAAATTTATGGTTAGGGCTAATGTTAGAATTAGGGTTAGAATTAAGGCTAGATTTATGGCAAGGATTAGGGCTATGGTTTTCCTAGGGATAGGGCTAGGGCTAATTTCAGGTCTAGGGTTATGGTTTGGGATAGTTTTAGGGTTAGATTTATGGCTAGGTATAGTGAAAGGGTTAGGTTGAGGGTTAGGGTCAGTTTTAGAGTGAGGGGTATTATTAGGGTAAGAGTCAGGTTCTGGGTTTGTTTAGGTTGAGGTTTAGGGTTAGGGCTCAAATTAGTTTTAGGGTAAGATTTAGGGTTAGGGTAATGGATATGGTTAGGTAAAGGGTTCAGGTTAAGTTTAAGCTAATGGATAGGGTAAGCATTAGGGATAGAGTTAGGGTTAAGCTAATGGATAGTATTAGAGCTAGAATTAGGGTTAGAGTTATGGTTAGGATTAAGGCTAGGGTTATGATTAGGTTTGGGTCTAGGGTTAGGGTTAGGGTTAATGCTAAAGTTAGGGCTAGGATTAGGGTTTAGTTTTAGATTAGCTTAGGGCTAGGTTTAGGGCCACGGCTAATGTAAGAACTAGGGTTATACTTAGGGCTAGTTTTATGAATAGGGTTAGGGATAGGTCTAGTATTAGTGTTAGATTAAGCTTTAGGGTGATGATTTGAGATGGAGTTATTGTTAGGATCAGAGTCAGGGTCAGTGTTAGCTTTAGGGTGAGGAATAACTCTTGAATTAGAGGTAGGGTTAAGGCTAGGTGTATGGATAGGTTTTGTGTTAAGGTTAGGGCAAGAATTAGGATTAGGGCTAATGTCAGGTATAGGGTTACAGTTGGGTTAGGATTAGCATTAGGGCTATGGCTCAGTTTAGTTTTAGGTCTAGGGCTTGGGTTAAGGCTAGATTTAGGATTAGTGATAGTGTTTGGGCTAGTGGTATGGTAAGGTTTAGGCTTAGGATTAGGGTTAGATTTAGAGTTATGGTTAGATCTAGGGTTAGGGGTAGGGTTAGGGCTAAGGTTATGGCTAGTGTTAGGATTATGGTAACAGATAAGGTTAGTACTAGAAATAGGTCTAGGGCAAGAGTTAGAGTTAGTCTTAGGACTAGGGTTAAAGTTAGTGTTACATTTAGCGATAAATTAGGGCTAGGATTAGAGCTAGGGTTAGTGTTAGGGTTAGGCCTAGGGTTAGGGCTTGGGTTAAGGTTAGTGATAGTGTTAGGGTTAGGGTTAGGGTTAGAGTTAGGGAAAGGAATATTGTTATACCTAGGTTCAGAACTAAGGGAAGGTTGAAATTAGGGATTGGGCTAGGTTTAGAATTCAAGTTAAAATTAAGGCTAGTTTTAGGGATAGGGTGAGGGCTAGGGTTTGTGTTAGGTTTAAGGAAGAATTAGGTAGAAGGCTAATGTCAGTTCTAGGATTAGGTTAGGGATACTGTTAGATTAGTTTTATGGCTAGGTCTAGTGCGTTAGGTTTAGGGTTAGGGTCAGATTTAGTGCTACGTGTATTATTACAGTCAGTGTCTTGTTTATAGTTTGCCTTAGGTTATGGTTTAGGCTTATGGCTCAAATTAGCATTAGGTTTAGTGTTAGGGTTAGAGTAATTGATAGTTTTAGCTTTAGTGTTCAGGTTAGTTTTAGGTAATGGATAGGGTTTGTGTTAGCAATAGGTTTAGACTTAGGCCAAGGGTTAGCATTTGGGTTAGGCTTATGTTTAGGTTAATGGAAAGGTTTACGGCTAGATTTATGGTTAGGATTATGAGAAGGGTTTGGGTTAATGTTAAGTTTAGGCATAGGGTGAGTGTGAAGGTTAGGTTTAGGGTACGTGTTAGAGTTTGAGCTATGGTTAGGGCTAGGGCAAGTGTTAGGGTTAATGTCAGGTATAGGTTTAGGATTAGTGTTAACTTTAGGGCTAGGGTTAGCATTAGGGTTAGGGTTATGTTTAGTGTAATGGATAGAGTTAAAGGTAGTGTTTGGCCTTGGTTATAGTTAGGATTAGGGCTAGGATTAGGGTTAGGATTAGAATTAGGTCTAGGGTTATGTTTATGGTAAGGGTTAGTGTTTGAGCTAGGGTTAGGGCTAAGCTGAGAGTTAGAGTTAGGGTTCAGTCTAGGGTTAGGTTTAGGGTTACACTTTGGGCTAGGGTCAGGGCTAGGATTAGGGCTAAATTTTGGGTGAGGTTTAGGGCTAGCATTGAGGCTATGGGTAATGTAAGCGTTAGGGTTAGGGTTATTGTTAGGTCTAGTGTTAGGGTTATGGCTAGATTTTGGGTGAGCATTAATTTTAGAGCTAGGGTTTTGTTAGGAGAAGGGTCTTTGTTTGTGTTAGGGTTAGGTTCATTGTTGGGGCCACAATTAGAGCTAGTGTATGGTTAGTGTTTTGGTTAGGTTAAGGCTTATTGTTAGGGCCAGGTCTAGGATTTGTTTTCGGCTAGTGCTAGAGATATAGCTAGATTTAGAATTAGACTTTTGTGTAGGTCAGGTGTTAAGTTTAGGTTTAGGTATAGGGTAACCCGTGGGGCTAGTGTTAGAGGTAGGTTTAAGGTGAGCGTCAGATTTAAACCTAAAATTAGTGTTAGGGTCAGAATAATGGTAAGGGTTAGGGTTAGGGTTTGGGTTAGGATTAGAGTTAGAATGAGGGCTAGGGCTAGTGTTAGGATTGGTATTAGAGTTATTGTTTGGGGTAGGCTAAGCATTAGGGTTAGGACTAGGGTAGCATTAAGTTGAAGTTTTGATTTAGGGTAACGGATAAGTTTAGAACTAGGATTAGGTCTAGTGTTAGGGTTAGGGGCAGGGCTAGGCTTAAGGTTAGGGTTAGGTTTAATGTTAGATTTAGTTCTTGGGATACGGCTAGGTTTTCTGTTATTACAGGGCTATGGCTAGTGTAAGAACTGGCATATGACTAGCGCTAGTTTTAGGGTTAGAATTGGGGCTTTGTCTAGTGTTCGGTTTAGGTTTAGGGTTAGGGTGATGTTTAGAGCTAGAATTAGTGATAGAATTTGATTCAGGGTCAGGGTAAGTTCTAGATATAGGGTTAAAACTCAAATTAGGGCTAGGTTAGGGCTAGGTAAAAGCTTAGAGTTTGGTTTAGGTTAAGGCTTAGGGTTAAGCCTATGACTCGGTTTTGTTTGAGTGCTAGGGCTAGGCTTAGGGCTAGTTTTTCAATTAGAATTAGGATTAGGGCTAGTGTTAGGGCTAGGTTTAGGCTTAGGTTTAGTGTTTGCTTTAGAGTTAGGGTTAGGTCTAGGTTTAGAGCTAGGGTTAAGTTTGGGCTAGTGTTGGGGCTAGGTTTAGGGCTAGGGTTTTGGTTATGGTAAGGGATAGGTTTCAAACTAGGGTTAGTGCTAGGGTGAGAGTTAGGGGTAGGGTTAGGGTGAGGGTTAAATTAATTCTAGGATTAGTGCTAGTGTTAGTGTTAGGGCTAGGTCTATGTTTATGGCTAGGTTTAGGGTTGGGATTAGTGTAATGTATGATATTATACATAGGTTTAGGGCAAGGATCAAAATAGGGTTAGTGCTAGTTTTAGAGTTAGGATGAGGATTAAGCATAGGTTTAGGGCTGGGATTAGGGCTAGGTTTAGGGCTAGGATTACTGCTAGGTTTTGTGTTAGGGTTAGTGCTATGATTAGGGTTTGGATTAATGTCAGCTGTGGGTTTATGATTAGGGTTAGTTTTGGTTTAGGTTTATGGCTAGTCCTAGTATAAGGGTTAAGTTGAGGTTTAGGGTCAGATTTAGAGATAGGGTTATTATTAGGTCACAGTCAGGTTAAGGTTTGGCTTAGGTTAAGGGTCAGGATTCTCATTAGCATTAAGGTTAGGGTTAAGGTTAGGGTAATGTTTATGGTTAGGTTTAGGGTTCAGATTAGGTTTAGGGTAATGGATAAAGTTAGGGTTAGAGATCTGGTTAGGTTTATCCTACTGTTAGCATTAGGGTTAGGGTTATAGTTAGGGTAATGGATAGCATTAGAGCTAGGGAAAGGGCTAGAATTATGGTTAGGATTAAGGCTAGGGTTAAGTTTTTGGTTTTGGCAAGTTTTAGGGTTAGGTTAGGGTAATAGTTGGGACTATGGTTAGGTTTAGGTTTAAATCGAGGTGTAGGGCTCAGATTAGGGATATGTTTTGGGTTAGGTTAGGGCTAAGATTAGGGCTACAGCTAATGTAAGAACTAGAGTTATGATTAGGGTGATTTAAAGGATTAGGGCTAGGTCCAGTTTTAGGGTTAGGTATACTTTTAGGATGATGTTAGAGCTAGAGTTATTGTTAGGGTCAGAGTCAGGGTCAAGTCTAGTTTTAGGGTTAAGGTAAGACTGGATTTAAGGCTAAAATTTGGCTAGGTGTAGGGTTAGGTTTTGGTTTAGGTAAGGGTTAAAGTTAGGGCTATGGCTCGTTTTTTTTGTTTGTTTGTTTGTTTGTTTTGTTTTCTGTTTTGTTTTGTTTTGTTTTGTTTGGGCTAGGCTGAGGTTAGGGCTAGTTTTAGGATTAGCATTAGTATTAGGGCTAGTGGTAGTGTGAGGTTTAGGCTTAGGGTTAGGGTTAGATTTAGAGTTATGGTTTGATCTAGGGGTTAGGGCTAGGTCTAGTGTTAGGGCTAAGGTTAGAGCAAGTGTTAGGTTTATGGTAAGGGATAGGGTTAGATCTAGGAATAGGGCTACGGCAGCAGTTAGATTTAGTATTAGTGCTAGTGTTAGGGTTAGGGTTAAGGCTAAATTAGGGCTAGGATCAGGTCTAGAATTAGTGTAAAGACTAAGTCTAGGGTTAGAGTTAGGGTTAGATTTAGGGGAAGGGATGGAGTAATAGCAAAGTTCAGAACTAGGGCAAGGGATAAAATTAGGGATAGGGTTAGAGTTAGGGTTCGGGTTAGGATCAGGCTAGGTTTAGGGTAGGATGAGGGCTTGCATTTGTGTTAGGGTTATGGGAATAATTAGGGCTAGTGCTAATATCATGTCTAGTGTTATGGTTAAGGACAGTTTTAGGGTAAGGTTTATGGCTAGGTCTACTGCCAGAGTTAGGTTTAGGATAAGTTCAGGTTTAGAGCTAGGGGTATTATAATGATCAGCATCAGGTTTGGGGTTTGGGTTAGGTTGAGGTTTAGGTTTAGGGCTCAAATTAGCATTAGATTTAGAGTTAGGTTTAGGGTAATAAATAGGGTTAGGTTTTAGTTTCAGGTTAGTTTAAGGGTCAGGTTAGGTTTAGGTTAATGAATAGGTTTAGAGTTAGGCCTAGGGTTAGCATTAGGTTTATGGTTATCTTTAGTGTAATGGATAGAGTTAAAGCTAGGGTTAGCACCAGGGTTATGTATAAGATTATGGCTATAGTTTGGGCTAGTGTTAGGGTTTAGGCTAGGGTTTGGTTTAGGGTATGAGTTAAGGTTTTAGCTAGGGTTAGTTCTAAGGCTTGGGTTAGGTATAGGGTTAGGTCTAGAATTAGGGTTAGTAGTATGGTTAGGGCTAGGGTTATCATTAGAGTAATGGTAGTAGGTAGGGTTAGATGATGGGTTAGGGTTAGTGTTAGGTTTAGGTTTAGGACAAGGATTACTGTTAGGTTTAGCATAACTGTTAGGGTTCGAGCTAGGGTTAGGACTATGGCAAGGGTTACATTGATGGTTAGGTCTAGATTTAGGTATTTAGTTAGGGTTAGAGTAGGTTTAGGGTTAGGGCTAGGGTTATCTTGAGGTTTATGGTTAGGCTTAGGGTAATGGGTGGGGTTAGAGCTAGGGTTAAGGCTAGGGTTAAGTTTAGGTTTGGGGCTAGGTTTAGTTTTTGGGTTAGGGTTCAGATTTGATCTAGGATTAGATTAAGGGTAAGGGTGAAGGATTGAGTAAGTGTTACGGTTAGGTTGAGGCTTCAGGTGAGAATCAGGTCTAGGGATACAGTTAGGGTTAGGGTTATGGCTAGGTTTAGTATTAGGTTTAAGGTTATGTTTGGGGTAGTGGATAGAGTTTGAGCAAGAGTTTGGGCTATGTTTTGGTAGGATTAGGGCTAGTATTATGGTTAAGGTTTGGCCTAGTGTTATATTTAGGTTAAGCTTTAGGGTTTGAGCTAGAGTTAGGGCTAATGCTAGGTCAAGGGTTAGGTTCAGCAGTAGGTCTAGTGATAGGACTATGGTAGGTTTAGAGGTAGGGTTCTGGTTAGGGCTAAGGTTATCATTATGGTTAGGATAAGCCTTAGGGTAATGGATATGGTTAGATGTAGGTTTAGGTTTAGGGTTAGAGTTAGATTTAGTTTTAGGTTTAGTGTGAAGGCTATGGTTATGTTTAGGTTTATTTTACAGGATTTGGTTTGAGCTAGGGTTAGGGCTATAGAACATGGCAGTATACGAAGAATAGAAAAAAGATAAATCCTGCCCAATATAAAAAAAGTTGAAAAAAAAACTAACTCTAAACCTACACTAGTTCTAACACTAGCCCTAACTCTAACCATAACCCTAAGCCTAACCTGTTAAGAGAAACTTTGATCATAAAAGTTTCAAACTTGGGGAGACTAGTGGGGCAAGCTTACAGATAAAAAAATCTGACCGAATAATTGGAGGAGGTATTTCAGTACATGCATTTGACTTGTTTTCTCCTAAAGTGCTCTTTGATAAATTTGTTTTGCATACTTCAGTTTATGACTACTTTTACAAGTAAGAAACCAGAGAGTGTCCACAGACAACTGATTGAGTATGTGAAGTTTCAACCAGCTAGCACCAACCCTCTGATTTCCAACTCTATTTACATCTACCCATAAAGGTTAAAATGAAGTGAGAAATTAAAAACAAACTATTCCCAACAGCAAACCATTGAATCCAAAAGGCCCCAAACTGGGCGGATCTTTCCCAGTATCAAAGAATTTTCAACAAAACAAACTCTAACATTAACACTAGCTCTAAATTTAGCCCTAAACCTAATCATAACACTTACCCTTACCTGTTTAGAGAACCATTGATCCAATAGTACCAACCTTGGGGAGCCTAGTGGAGCAAGCTAAAAGATGAGTACTGCACAGTATCAATGAAATCTGATTAAATTGCTGAGAGACTTATTTCAGTACATACATGTTTCTCTGTTTTCTCCTTAAAGGCTCTCAGATACATTTTCTTTTGCATGCTTCATCTTTGGCCTACCTTCAAAAGAAAAAAAAAACCCAGAGAGTACCCACTGAGAACTGATTGTGTAAATTTTCAAGCACCTCCTGCCAAACCTGTTTGATTTCCAGCTGAATTTTCAATCACATCATGAAGCCATAATGAAGAGAAACCTTAAAATACAAACTGTTCTTTACAGTGAACCATTGAACTGAGAAGGCCCAAACCTGTGGAGCATAGTAAGGCTAATAAAAGATGAATCCCGCCAGTATCTTAGAAATTTGAAGAAAAATAGGGCCACATAGGTGCTCTCAGCGAAGATGGAAGGCTCAGCTGTGCTGATGCTCTGGGCACAGACAGCAGTCTCAGCCATGCAGGCACTCTCAGTGCAGATGTAAGGTAGCATAGAACACAGAGGCTTTGCTTGCAGTCACCAGGCCAAGCTCTGGACACAGTGCAAGGTCATTCCAGAACCACCCACCTCACCAAACATCATACACGGATAATAGATGTAATTCATCTTGAAAAACCTTACTCACCATCTATTGGTGGGCAAGTCTACCAGCTCGGTTCTGCACTGATCAGGTACCCGTTTACAACTCCCCTACTTCAAGCTGTGATAATTCAAAATTTTTCTCACAAGCTTTTGGAAGGCATAGCTATCAATGTAGAACAGCAACTATACAGGCACCTGGGTTCCAACTCAGAGATAAGAGTATGGAGGCTCTAGGTAGAAGCTCAAGCCCCCTCACCCTAGCTACCTCCACCACCCTAAGCACAGAGACTCAAACTAGGAATAGACAACTCCACCTACTACAAGAAAAGAAAACAAAGTTCTGAGACACTTTTTTTTCTTTTTTACTTTTCTTTTATCGCTCTTCTCATACATTCTCCTCTACGCTTCGCCCTCTGGTCCTCACAACCTCAACATATGTGAAACCAAGAACTTTGCTTGAAATTGGGCTTTAAGGACTGAATCACCAGAATAGTATAATATAGGAAATTGCATAGGCCCCACCTCATCACCTCTTTATTTTCTTGTTCCCTGTCTTTTTTTTATTTCCTTGTTATTTTTTTTTCTTTTCCCTCTATCCCACTTTCAACCTCCCAACTTTTAGTATATATACATAGGGTAATTTTATGAATACAGATAAGGAGTTTGAATGTATACATTCTTCCATGAATTCCCCCTGTCTATTCATTAGAGTTCTCCTCCAAATTTGCTAAATTAGATTAATCCCATACACCTACTCCTTTTCCCCTTAACATAGCATCCTATCCCTGACCCTCAGTTCTCTATACATGACCAGAAATGGTATGCATTTTATGGAACTAATGACTATATTCCAAATAATAATTGAAGCCAACATCTGTAGATATAGAGTCTAAATATGAATGTATTTATAATGGTTAGGCTTAGGCTTCGGGTTAGGGTTAGATTTAGAGTTAGGTTTTGATCTATGATTAGGGCTAGGGCTAAGGATGGGGCAATGGTTAGGACTAGGGTTAGTGTTAGGTTTAGGGTTATGGTAAGGGATAGGATTAGAACTAGTGATAGGGCTAGTGTGAGAGTTAGAATTAGTCTTAGGGTTAGGGTTAATGTTAGAGTTAGGGATAGGGCTAAATTAGGTCTAGTTTGTTAGGTTTAGGCCTAGGGTTAGGGTTAGAGTTAGGGTTATGTTTAGGGTAAAGGATTGGGTTATAGCTAGGTTGAGAGCTAGGGCAAGTGTTAGTATTAGGGTTAGGGCTAGGGTTAGGGTTAGGGTTATGATTAAAGCTAGGTTTAGGGCTAGGATGAGGGCTAATGTTTGTGTTGGGGTTAGGGCTAGTATTAGGGAGAGGGCTAATGTCAGGTCTTGGGTTACAGTGAGGGACAGATTTAGTGTTAGGTTTATAGCTTGCTCCAGTGTAGGGGTTAGTTTTAGAGTAAGGGTCAGTTTTAGAGTCAGGGATATTATTAGGGTCAGATCAAGGTGAGGATTTGGTTTAGGTTAGGGTGTAGATTTAGGGCTTAAATTATCATTAGGTTTAGTATTAAGTTAATGAAAGGGTTAGGTTTAGCATTTATGTGTGGTTTAGTGTAATGGATAGGGTTAGAGTTAGGCCTACGGTTATCATTAGGGTAATGGATAGGGTTAGACCTAAGATTAGTGGTAGGGTTATGCATAGGATTAGGGCTTTTGTTTGGGTTAAAGTTAGGTTTATGTTTAGGGTTAAAGCTAGGTTTAGGGGCTTGGAATGTGGCTCAAGCAGTAGCTTGCTTGCCTGGCATGCGCGGGGCGCAGGGTTCAACCCTCACCACCACATACCAACAAAATAAAGATGTTGTGTTCACCGAAAACTAAAAAGTAAATATTAAAAAAAAGCTAGGTTTAGGACTCGGATTAACGCTAGGTTTTGGGTTAGGTTATAGCTAGGGTTAAGGCCACAACTAATGTACAATGTAGTGTCATTATTAGCGCTAGTGATAGGGTCAGGGTTAGTGATAGGTCTAGTGTTAGGATTAAGTTTACAGTTATGATGATGTTTAGAGCTAGATTTAATGTTAAGGTCAGAGTCAGGGTCCAGATTAGTTTTCAGGTTAGGGTTAGGACTAGAATTATAGATAGGAGATTAGGGCTAGTTGTAAGGTTAGAGTTTGGTTTAGGTTAAGTGTGAGGATTAGGGTTATGAATCAGTTTTGTTTTAGGGCTAGGGGTAGAGTTAGGGCTAATTTTAGAATTAATGTTAGGATTAGGGCTAGTTTTAGTGTGAGGTTTATGCTTAGATTAGGGTTAGATTTAGAGTTAGGTTTAGATCTAGTCTTTAAGATAGGGCTAGGATTAAGGCTAAGTTTAGGGCTACGTTTAGGTTGTTGGTAAAGGATAGGGTTAGAACTAGGTATAGGGCTAGTGTGAGAGTTTGAGTTATTCTTAGGCTAGGGTTAGTGTTAGGGTAGAGATAGGGCTAAATTAGGGCTGGGATTAGGGCTAGGATTAGTGTTAGTGTTAGCCCTTATTTTTAGGACTAGGGTTTAGTGTTAGTGTTAGGGTTATGGTTAGTTTTAGGTTAAGAAATAAGATTATAGCTACTTTTAGTCTAGGGTGAGGATTAGAATTAAGGTTAGGTTTAGTGTAAGGGTCAGCTTTAGAGGTAGAAGATTTATTAGGGCCAGGGTCAGTGTTAGAGTTTTGTTGAGGTTAGGGTTTAGGGTTACGGCTTAAATTAGCATTAGGGTGTGTGTTAGGGTAATGATAGAGTTTGGTTTAGAGTTTAAATTAGGTTTAGGTTCTTTGATAGGGTTAGGGTTAGCGATAGGGTTAAGGTTAGGCCTAGGGTTTGCATTAGGATAAGGGTTATGTTTAGTATAATGGATAGGGTTAGAGCTAAGTTTAGGGCTAGGTTTATGGTTAGGTATAGGTCTTGAATTAGGGTTAGGGTTAGGGTTAACTCTAGGGTTAGGCTTAGGGTTACTTTTTGTGTAAGGGTTAGGTTTTGAGCTAGGTTAGGGCTAGGGTGATGATTAGGTTTAAGGTTGCTTCTAGGTATAAGATTACAGTACTGATATGGTTACAATTAGGATTAAGGCTAAGGACATCATAGAGTTAGGGGTTGGTTTAGCATAATGAGTATGTTTAGATGTATATTTAGGGATATGTTTAACATTAGATTGAGGTTTAGGCTTAGAGTTATGGCTATGATTATGTTAGGTTTGTAGTAAGGGTTAGGGTTTGAGCTAGGATTAGGTCTATGGCAAGTTTGAGGTTTAAGGTTAGGTCTAGGATTAGTTATCCAGTTAGGTTTAGGTTTAGGGTTAGGCCTAGGATTATCAATAAGGTTAGGTTTAGGTTTAGAGTAATGGGTAGGATTAGAGATAGGTTTAGAGCTAGGGTTAAGTTTAGGATTAGAGCTAGAGTTATGGTTAGATTGAGAGATAGGTATAGGTTTATGTTTAGGGTAATGTTTCAGCTTTGAGCTAGGGTTAGGACTAAGGCAAGTGTTAGGTTAGGGTTAGGGCTATGGTTAGGGTTAGTGTTATGCTTAAGGCTTGGCTTAGGCCTAGGATTAGCTCTAGGTTTTGTGTTAGGTTTAGGCCTAGGGTTAGGGTTATAGGTAATGTAAGAGCTAGGGTAATGTTGAGGGCTAGTTGTAGGGTTAGGGTTATGGCTAGGTCTAGTGTTAGGTTTAGATTTTCAGGTAGGGTCAGATTTAGAGATAGGTTTACTCTAAAGGCAGGGCCAATGTTTGGGTTAGAGTTAGAATTAAGGTTACAGCCAGAATTAGGACTAGGTTTAGGTTTAGTGGTAAGGTTAGTGTTTGAGTTAGGTTAAGGATTATTGTTAGGACTAGGGCTAGGTTTATGTTTATGTCTAGGGCTAGAATTAAGGCTAGATTTAGGATTTGGTTTAGGTCTAGGGCTAGTGTTAGGGTCAGTTTTAGACCTAGGATTAGTGTTAGGGTCAGAATAAGGTCTGGGTTAGCGTTAGGGTTTGGGTTGGATTAGAGATAAAATGAAGGTTTGGGTTGGGATCATTAATAAAGTTAGGGATTTGATTAGCCTAAGGATTAGGGATAGATCTAGGGTTACCCTTAGGTCTAGGATTTTGCTTAAGGTATGGGATTGATTTAGAGCTAGGGTTAGGGCAATGGTTAGGGTTAGAGTTAGGGTTTAGGCTAGGTTTAAAGCTCACATTAGGGGTAGTTTTTGTGTTAGGGTTATGGCTAGGTTTAGAGTAACAGCTAATGTAAGAAACTCAGGGTAAAATTAGGGTTCATTTTAGGGTTAGGGTTAGAGGTAGGTTTAGTGCTAGGGTTAGGTTTAAGGTTAGGGTGATATTTAGAGCTAGGTTTTGTGTTAGGATAGGAGTCAGGTTCAGGATTCGTTTTAGGGTTAGGGTTAGAACTCACTATAGGGCTAGGGTTACTGTTAAGGTTCGTTTAAGTAAGGCTGGTGTTTAGAGCTAGGATGAGTTTCAGGATAATGAGTCAGGGTCAGGATTAGTTTTAAGGCTAGGTTTAGGACTCTAATTAGGACTAGGATTAGATCAAGTGTAGTGTTAGGATTTGGTTTAAGTTAAGGTTTAGGGTTTGGGCTATTACTCGGTTTATTTTAGTCCTAGGATTAGAGTTGGGGCTAGTTTTATGATTAGCATTAGGTTTATGGCAAGTGTTAGTGTTAATCATAGGCTGAGTGTTAGGGTTAGATTTGGAGTTAGGTTTAGATCTAGGGTTAGGGCTAGGACTAAGAATAGGTCAAGGGTTAGACCTAGGGATAGGGCTATGGTAAGGAATAGGGTTAGAACTAGGGATAGGGCTAAGGTGAGAGTTAGAGTTAGTTTTAGGGCTAGGGTTTGGGTTAGGGTCAGAGATAGGGCTAAATTAGGGCTAGGATTAGGGCCAGGGTTAGAATTCTGCTTAAGCTTAGGGTTAGGTTTAGAATTAGGGTTAAGTTTAGGGTAATAAATTGTGTTATAGCTAGGTTTAGAGGTTGGGTGAGGGTTTAAATTAGGTTAGGGCTAGGGCTAGGGTTAGGGTTAGGTTATGATTAATGCTAGGTTTAGGGCTAGGATTAGGACTAGTGTTTGTTTTAGTTTTAGAGCAAGGATTAGGGCTAGGGATAATTTCATGTCCAGAATTATGGTTAAAGATAGTTTTACAGTTAGGATTATGGCTATGTCTAGTGTAAGGGTTAGGTTTAGGGTTAGGATAAGGTTTAGAGCTAGGGGTTTTATTAGGGTCAAGATCTAGGTTCCGGTTTGTGATAGGTTAAGGTTTAATATTAGGGATCAAATTAGTGCTAACGTTAGGGTTAGGGTAATTATAGGGTTATGTTTAGGGTTCAGTTTATGTTTTGGTTAATGAATAGGGTTAGAATTAGCATAGGGTTAGATTTAGGCCAAGGGTTAGCATTAGGTTTTGGGTTATGGTTATGGTAATGGACAAAGTTAAAGATTGGTTTAGAGCTAGGGTTATGGTTACAATTAAGTCTAAGATTAGCGTTAGGGTTAGGGCTAAATCTAGGTTGAGGGTTCAGATTAGGGCTAGGATTTGGGTTATGTTAGGGCTAGGGTTAGTATTACAGCTAATGTAAGTGTTAGGGTTACGATTAGGGTTGGTTTTAGGGTTTTAGGGCTGTGTTGAGTATTAGGTTTAGATTTAGGGTAAGGTGGTGTTTAGAGATAGGGTTAGTGTAATGGTCAGAGTCATGGTCAGGATTAGTTTTATGGTTTGGCTTTAAATTAAATTTAGGCCTCAGCTTAGGGCTAGGTGTATGGTTATGGCTTTGTTTAGGTTAAAGATTAGGATTAGAGCTATGGGTAAGTTTGGTTTTAGGGCTACATTTAGTGTTAGGGCAAGTGTTAAGGTTAGGACTAGTGGTAGTCTTAGGCTAAGTCTTCGGGTTAGGGTTAGATTTAGAGTTAGCTTTTTTTGATCTATGTATAATTTTAGGACAAAGTATAGGGCAAGGTTTAGGACTAGGGTTAGGGCTAGGGTTAGGGTTATGGTGAGGGATAGGGTTATAAGAGTGATAGGGATAGTGTGAGAGCTAGTGTTAGTCTTAGGTCTAGGGTTGGGGCTAGGGTTAGGGATAGGGATAAATTACACCTAGAGTTAGTATTAGGGCTAGGGTTAGGGCTAGTTTAGGGTTAGGCTTAGGCATTGAGTTAGGGTTAGATTTAGAGTTAGGTTTTGATCTCTGGTTAGTGCTAGGGCTAAGGATAGGGCAAGGGTGATAACTAGTGTTAGGGTTAAAGTTAGGGTTACGTTTAGGTAAGGGATATTGTTATTGCTAGGTTTAGGGTTAGGGCGATGATTAATATTAGGGTTGGGCTAGGGTAAGAGTTAGGATTATGATTAAGGCCTGGTTTACGACTAAAATGAGTATTAGGGTTTGTGTTAGGGTTATGGATAGTATTAGGGCTGGGGCTAATATCAGGTCTAGAGTTTTATTTAGAAATAAATTTTGTGTTAGGTTTATGGAGTGGCCCAGTGTAAGGGTTAAGTTTAGGGTAAGGGTCAGGTTCAGACCTAGGTTTATTTTTAAGGTCAGAATAAGGGTTAGAGTTTGGCCTAGGTTAGGGTTTAGGTTTAGGGTGATGAAAGGTATAGATTTAGGGTTTAGGTTTGGTTTAGTGTAATAAATAGGGTTAGGATTAGGCCTAGGGTTAGCATAAAGTTTAGGGTTCTCATTAGGCTAATGGATAGGGTTAGACCTAAGGTTAGGCATAGGGTTATGTATAGGATTAGGGCTAGTGTTTGGGTTAGGGTTAGGTTTAAGTTTAGGGTTAATGTTGGTTTAGAATTCGGATTAAGGCTAGGTTTTGTGTTAGGTTAGGGCTAGGGTTAAGGTCATGGATAATGTATAAAGTAGGGTTATGATTAGTGTTAGTTATAGGGTTAATTTTAGGGCCATGTCTAGTGTTCGGGTTAGGTTTTTGGTTAAGATGATGTTTAGAGTATTAGTGTTAGGGTCAGAGTCAGGTTCAGGGTTAGTTTTCCTGTTAGGTTTAGGACTAGAATTAGTGATAGGGTTAGGGCTAGGTGTAGGGTTAGAGTTTGGTTTAGGCTAAAGGTCAGGGTTAGGGGTATGACTCAGCTTTCTTTTAGGGCTAGGGGTAATGTTAGGGCTAGTTTTAGGATTAGCATTAGGATTAGGGCTAGTGTTAGTATGAGCTTTAGGCCTAAATTTAGGGTTAGATTTAGAATTAGGTAAAGATCTAGGGTTTGAGCTAGGGCTAAGGATAGGGCTAGGGTTAGGGCTAAATTTACAGCTAGACTTAGGGTTATGGTAAAGTATAGGATTAGTAATAGGTATAGAGCAAGGGCAAGAGTTAGAGTTAGTCTGGAGCTAGGGTTAGTATGAGAGTTATAGTTAGTCTTTGGGGTAGTGTTAGTGTTAGCTCTAATGTTTAGAACGATGGTTAGTGTAAGGTTATGGGTCAGAGTTAGGTTTAGATTTAGGGATAGGGCTAATTTGTGGCTGGAGTTAGGGACAGGATTAGTGTTTGGGTTAGGTCTATGGTTAGGTATAGGGTTAGTGTTAGTGTTAGGTTTAGGGTTAGGTTTATTTTTAGGGTAAGGAATGGGATTATAGCTAATTTTAGGGCTAGGGTGAGGGTTAGGGTTAGGGTTAGGTTTAGCGTTTTGATTAAGGGAAGGTTTATGGCTAGGATGTTTGTTAAGGTTTGTGTTAGGATTAAGGCTAGGATTAAATTTAGGGCTACTGTCCGGTCTAGGGTATGCTTAGGGGATAGTTTTAGGTTAATTTTATGGCTACATCTATTGTAAAGGTTAGTTGTATTGTTAGAGTCAGGTTTAGAGCTAGGGGTATTTTAGGATCAGGGTCTGGGTTAGGGTTTGTTTAGGTTAAGGTTTAGGGTCAGGGCTCAAATTAGCTTTAGTGTAAAGGATAGGGTAACGATAGGGTTAGGTTTAGGGTTCAAGTTAGGTGTGGGTTAATGAATAGGGTTAAGATTAGGATTAGGATTTGGGTTTCACCCAGGGTTAGCATAAAGGGTTAGGGTTATTTTTATGGTGATAAATAAGGTTAGAGCTAGGGATAGGAATAGGGTTTTGGTTAGGATTAGGCCTAGGGTTAGGTTTAGGATTAGGATTAGGGCTATGGTTATGATTAGGGTTTGCTTTAGGGTTAAAACTAGGGTAGGGCTTGGATTAGGGATAGATTTTTGGGTAGGTTAGGTCTATGGCTAATGTAAAACTAGTATTTTGATTAGTTCTAGTTTTAAGGTTAATGTTAGGGCTAGGTGTAGTTTTAGGGTTAGGGTGATGTTTTAGAGCTAGGGTTATTGATTGTGTCATGATTAAGGTTCTGGTTAAAGTTATGGTTAGTATTAAACCCAGAATTAAGACTAGGGTTAAGTCTAGGGATAGAGTTTGTGCTTGGGTTAGGTTAAGGTTTATTGTTAAGACTAGGTCTAGGTTTTTCTTTAGGTCTAGGACGAGAGTTATAGCTAGATTTAGGATTAGGTTTAGGGTTATGTTTATGTATAATTTTACCAGTAGGGTTAATATTAGGGTCAGTTTAGGGTTAGGTTCAGGTTTAAACCTACAATTAGTGTTAGGGTCAGAATAAAGGTCAGGGTTAGGGTTAGGGTTTAAGTTATGGTAAAAACTAGAATGAGAGCTAGGGTTAGGACTAGTAAAAGGGTTAGGGTATGGGTTAGGCTAAGGATTAGGATTAGAACTAAGGTTAACATTAGGTTAAGGGTTTCGCTTAGCATAAGGGATGGGGTGAGGGCTGGGGTTAGGGCTTTTCAGGCAAGTGAGCTACAACTTGAGCCACATCACCAGCCCCTATGGCTCAGTTTTGTATCAGAGCTAGGACTAGAGTTCGGACTAGTTTTAGGAATAGCGTTAGGGTTAGGATGTTAGGGCTAGTGTTAGATTTATGTTAAGGCCTAGGGTTATGGTTAGTTTAGAGTTAGGTTTAGATCTAAGGTTAGGGCAAGTGCTAGGAAAGGGCTAGGTTTAGGCCTAGGGTTAGGGCTAGGATTAGGGTTCAGGTAAGGGATACAGTCAGAACTAGTTTTAGGGCTATGGTGAGAGTTAAACTTAGTCTTAGGACTAGATTTAGAGTTAGAGTTAGAGTTAGGGCTAAATTAGGTCTAAGATTAGGGCTAGACTTAGTGTTAGCATTAGGCCTAGGCTTAGGGTTAGAGTTATGATTAAGACTATTTTTAGGGCTAGGATAAGGGCTAGGATTTGTTTTAGGGTTAGGGCTAAGATTATGTCTAGGTCTAATATCATGTCTAGGGTTACATTTAGGGATAGTTTTAGGGTTAGGTTATTGGCTAGGTCTAGATTAAGGGTTAGGTTTAGGGTAAGGGTCAAGTTTAGAGCTAGGGGAAATACTAGCATCAGGGTCAGGGTTAGGGTTTGGTTTAGCTTGTTTTTAGGGTTAGGGCTCGAATTAGCATTAGGGTTAGGTTTAGAGTATTGATAGGGTTATGTTTAGGGTACAGGTTAAGTTTAGGTTAATTGATAGTGTTGGGGTTAGCAATAGAGTTAGGGTTAAGCCTAGGGTTAGCATTAGGGTAAGGGTTATGTTTAGAGTAAAGGATACAGTTAGAGTTAAGGTTAGGGCTAGAGTTATGGTTAGGATTATGTCTTGATTAGGGTTAGGGTGAAGGTGAGAACTAGGGTTAGGGTTAAGTTTATGTTTAGGGTAAGGGTTAGGTTCTGAGCTCTTTTAGGTATAGAGCAAGGGTTAGGTTCAGAGTTAGGTCTAGGGTTAGGATTACCATAGATTTAGGGTTAGGGTTAGGGTTAGGGCTAGGGTTATTATTAGGGTTAGGGTTAGGGTTAGGGTAATGAACATGGTTAGATGTAGTTTTAGGGTTAGGGTTAGGGTTATATTTAGGTTTAGGTTTAGCATTAAGGCCATGGTTATGTTTAGGTTTATATTAAGTGTTAAGGTTTGATCTATGGTTAGGGCTATAGCAAGTGTTAGGTTTGGGCTTAAGTCTAGGGTTAGTTTTCTGTTTAGAGTTGAGGTTAAGGCTAGAGTTACCAATAGGGTTAGGGTTATGTTTAGAGTAATGGAAAGGTTTAGAGCTAGGATTAAGGTTAGGGTTAAGTTTAGTATTAGCACTAGGGTTAGGACTAGATTTTGGGATAATTCTAGGTTTATGTTTACAGTAAGGGTTGGGCGTTGAGCTAGGGTTAGGACTAAGGAGAGGCTTCAGTTAGGGTTAGGGCTTGGGTTATACCTAGGATTAGTTCTAGATTTTGTGTTAGGTTGAGGCCTAGGGTTTTGGCTGTGAGTAATGTAAGATCTAGGGTTATAATTAGGGCTAGTTTTAGGGTTCGTGTTATGGCTAGGTCTAGTTTTAGGTATAGATTTTCAGTTAGAGTCAGGTTTGGAGGTAGGTTTACTGTTAAAGGCAGGGTCAGTGTTTGGGTTAGAGTTAGATTTAATGTTACAGCCAGAATTAGGACTAGGTTTAGGTGTAGGGGTAGGATTAGTTCAGGTAAGGGTTAATGTTAGGGCTAGGACTAGGTTTTTGTTTAGGTCTAGGGCTAGAGTTAAGACTAGATTTAGGATTAAGTTTAGTCTAAGGCTAGTGGTAGGGTTAGGTTTAGAAATAGGTTTACTGGTAGGGCCAGTGTTAGGATTTGGTCTAGGTTTAGGGTCAGGTTTAGACCTAGGGTTTGTGTTAGGCTCAGAATAAGTGTCAGGATTAGCATTAGAATTTAGGATAGGTTTAGAGATAGAATGAGGGCTAGGGTTAGGACTATTAATGGGGTTAGGATTTTTGTTAGCTTAAGGATTAGTGAATAGGTCTAGGTTTACCATTGAGGTTAAGATTTCTCTTAGGGTAAGGAATAGTTTTAGAGCTAGGGTTATGGCTAGAGCTAGGGTAGGGTTAGAGTTAAATCTAGGTTTAGGGCTCAGAATAGGGCTAGTTTTTGTATTAGGTTTAGGGCTGGGATTAGGGCAATTGCTAATGTAAGAACTAGGGATACAATTAGGGTTAGTTTTAGGATTAGGGGTAGGGGTAGGTCTAGTGTTAGAATTAGGTTTAAGATTAGGGTGATATTTAGAGCTATAGTTAGTGTTAGGATATGTGTCAGAGCCAGGATTAGTGTTAGGACTCAAATAAGGGCTAGGGTTACTGTTAGGTTTGGGTTTAAGTTTTGGATGGTGTTTAGAGCTAGGGTGAGTTTAGGATGAGTCATGGTCAGTGTTAGTTTTATGGTTAGGGTTAGGACTTGAATTAAGGCTAGGGTTAGGTTTAGGTGTAGTTTTAGTGTTTTGTTTAAGTTAAGGTTTAGGGTTAGGGCTATTTCTCGGGTTTATTTTACTGCTAGGGTTAGGGTTAGGGCTAGTTTTACGATTAGGGTTAGGGTTAGGGTTAGTGTTAGTGTTAGCTTAGGCTTAGGCTTAGGCTTAAATATAGAGTTATGGTTAGATCTAGGGTTGGGGCTAGACTAAATATATGGAAAGGGTTAGGGCTAAGGTATGGCCTAGGATTAGGGTTATGGTACAGGATAGGTTTAGAACTAGGGATAGGGCTAGTGTGAGAGTTAGAGTTAGTCTTAGGGCTAAGATTATGGTTAAGGCTAAATAGGTCTACAATTAGGGTTAGGATTAGTATTCAGCTTAAGCATAGAATTATAGTTAGATGTAGGATTAAGTTTAGGGTAAGGAATGATGTTATAGCTAGGTTTAGAGGTAGGGTGATGTTTAGAATTAGGGTTAGGGCTATGGTTAGGATTAAGCTTATGCTTAAAACTAGGTTTAGGGCCAGCATGAGGGCTAGGGTTTGTTGTAGAGTTAGGGCTAGGATTATGAGTACAGATAATTTCAGATCTAGAATTATGTTTAAAGATAATTTTAGGGTTAGGATTATGGCTACATCTAGTATAAGGGTTAGGTTTAGGGTTATGGTCAGTTTTACGGTTAGGGGGATTATTAAGGTGAAGTCTGGGTTATGGTTTGGGATAGTTTAAGGTTTAAATTTAGATATAAAATTAGCATTAGAGTTAGGGTTAGGGTAATGATAGGCTATCATGATAGAGTTCATGTTAGGTTTATGGTAATGGATAGGTATAGGATTAAAGATACATTTAGGTTTAGGCCTAGGGGTAGCATTAGGGTTATGGTTATGGTTATGGTAATGGATAGGGTTAGAGCTAGGGTTAGAGATAGGGTTATGATTATTATTAGGGCTATGTTTTGAGTTAGGATTAAGGTTAAAACTCAGTATGTAGATCGTAGCCAACTTTTTCTTCTATCTGATGCAGTGTCTCTGATTTGATATCTAGCTCCTTGATCCATTTTGAGTTAACTTTTGTGCATGGCGAGAGAAAGGGATTCAGTTTCATTTTGCTGCATATGGATTTCCAATTTTCCCAGCACCATTTGTTGAAGATGCTATCCTATCCTTCCTCCATTGCATGCTTTTAGCCCCTTTATCAAATATAAGAAAGTTGTAATTTTGTGAATTGGTTTCTGTGTCCTCTATTCTGTACCATTGGTCCACCTGCCTGTCTTGGTACCAGTACCACACTGTTTTTGTTACTATTGCTTTGTAGTACAGTTTGAACTCTGGTATCTCTATACCTCCAGATTCACACTTCCTGCTTAGAATTGCTTTTGCTATTCTGGGTCTTTTGTTTTTCCACATGAATTTCATGATTGCTTTATCTATTTCTACAAGAAATGCCGTTGGGATTTTAATTGGCATCGCATTAAACCTGTAGAGAACCTTGGGTAATATCGCCATTTTGATGATGTTAGTTCTGCCTATCCATGAACAGGGTACATTTTTCCATCTTCTAAGATCTTCTTCTATCTCTCTCTTTAGGGTTCTGTAGTTTTCATTGTATAAATCTTTCACCTCTTTTGTTAGGTTGATTCCCAAGTATTTCCAAATTCCTTAATAGGACGCCCATAGCCCAAGAGTTAATAACAAGAATAAATAAATGGGACTTACTTAAACTAAAAAGTTTTTTCTCAGCAAGAGAAACAATAAGAGAGGTAAATAGAGAGCCTACATCCTGGGAACAATTTTTTACCCCTCACACTTCAGATAGAGCCCTAATATCCAGAATATACAAAGAACTCAAAAAAATAAATAAATAAACAATAAGATAACAAATAACCCAATCAACAAATGAGCCAAGGACCTGAACAGACACTTCACAGAGGAGGAGATACAATGAATCAACAAGTATATGAAAAAATGCTCACCATCTCTAGCAGTCAGAGAAATGCAAATCAAAACCACTCTAAGATACCATCTCACTCCAGTAAGATTGGCAGCCATTATGAAGTCAAACAACAATAAGTGTTGGCGAGGATGTGGGGAAAAGGGTACACTTGTACACTGCTGGTGGGACTGCAAATTGGTAAGGCAAATTTGGAAAGCAGTATGGAGATACCTGGGAAAGCTGGGAATGGATCCACCATTTGACCCAGCTATCACCCTCCTCGGACTATTCCCTGAGGATCTTAAAAGAGCGTACTATAGGGATACTGCCACATCAATGATCATAGCGGCACAATTCACAATAGCTAGACTGTGGAACCAACCTAGATGCCCTTCAATAGATGAATGGATAAAAAAAATGTGGCATCTATACACAATGGAGTACTATGCAGCAATAAAAATGATAAAATCATAAAATTTGCAGGGAAATGTATGGCATTAGAGCAGATTATGCTAAGTGAAGCTAGCCAATCCTTAAAAAACAAATGCCAAATGTCTTCTTTGATATAAAGAGAGAAACTAAGAACAGAATAGGGAGGAAGAGCATGAGGAAAAGATTAACATTAAACAAAGATGAGTGGGGGAGAGAAAGGGACAGAGAAGGGAAAGCATATGGAAATGGTAGGAGACCCTCAATGTTACACAAAATTACATAGAAGAGGATGTGAGGGGAAAGCAGGGGGAAACAAGGGAGAGAATTGAACAACAGCAGATGAGGTAGAGAGTGATGATGGGAGGGGAGGGGAGGGGGGATAGTAGGGGATAGGAAAGGTAGCAGAATACAACAGTCACTAATATGCCATTATGTAAAAATATGAGTGTGTAACCGATGTGATTCTGCAATTTGTATTTGGGGTAAAAATGTGAGTTCATAACCCAATTGCGTCAAATGTATGAAAGATGATATATCATGAGCTTTGTAATGTCTTGAACAACCAATAAAAAAATAAAAATAAAAATAAAAAATAGATATGAAATAAAAAGAAAGTACATATCTTTTAAAAAATATGGAAAAAAGGTTAAAACTCATGTTAGGGCTCGGATTAGGGCTAAGTTTTGGGTTAAGTTAGTACTAGGGTTAGAGTTATGGTTAATGTAAGTACTGGGGTTACAATTATGACTAATTTAAGGTTTAAGATTAGGGCTAGGTTTAGTGTTAGTATTAGGTGTAGGGTTAGGATGATGTTTAGAGCTAGGGTTAGAATTAGTGTCAGAGTCTAGGTCAGGGCTAGTTTTAGAGTTTGGCTTAAAACTTGAATTAAGGCTAGGGTTAGGGGTAGGTGTATGGTTAGCGTTTGGTTTAGTATAGGGTTTAGGGTTAGACCTCTCGGTTTTGTTTTAGGGCTAGGGCTATTGTTAGGACTAATTTTAGGATTAGTGTTAGGATTAGGGCTAATGTTAGGGTTAGGCTTAGTCTTTGGGTTAGAGTTAGATTTAGAGTTAGATTTTGATCTAAGGTTAGTGCTAGGGCTAATTGTAGGGCAAGGGTTAGGACTAGGGTTATGGCTAGGGTTAGTTTTCTGGTAAGGGATAGGGTTAGAACGAGTGATAGCACTAGTGTAAGAGTTAGTCTTAGGCCTAGAGTTAGGGTTAGGGTTAGGAATAGGAGTAAATTACGGCTAGGATTAGTGTTAGGGCTAACTTTAGGGCTAGTTTTAGGATTAGTGTTAGGGTTAGGGCTAGTTTTTTGGTTAGGCTTAGGCATCGAGATAGGGATAGATTTAGAGTTAGGTTTCTTTCTAGAGTTAGTGCTAGGGCTAAGGATAGGGCGAGGGTGGTGACTAGGTTTAGGTTTAGAGTTAGGGTCATGTTTAGGGTAAGAGATGTTGTTATAGCTATGTTTAGGGCTAGGGCGTGTGTTAATATTAGGTTTAGGTCTAGGGTTAGGGTTAGGGTTATGATTAAGGCTAGGTTTAGGGCTAGGATGAGGACTAGGGTTTGTGTTAGGATTATGGATATTATTATGCTAGGGCTAATGTCAGGTCTAGGGTTACAGTTAGGGATAGATTTAGTGTTAAGATTATGGCTTGGTCCAGTGTAAGTGTTAGGGTTAGAGTAAGGGTCAGGTATAGATCTTGGGTTATTTTTAGGATCAGTGCCAGTGTTAGAGTTTGGGTTCAATTAGGGTTTAGGTTTAAGGCTCAAATTAGCTTTAGGTGTAGGATTTGGTTAATGACAGAGTCAGGTTTAGGATTTAGGTTTATTTTATTTTAATGGATAGGTTTAGGTTTAGGTTTAGGATTAACATAAGGGTTAGGGTTATTGTTAGGATAATGGATAGGGTTAGACATAAGGTTAGTGCTAGGTTTATGTATAAAATTAGGGCTAGTGTTTGGGTTAGAGTTTTAATTAAGTTTAGGGTTAAAACTTCGTTTAGGACTCAAAATAAGGCTAGGTTTTGGATTAGTTGAGGGCTTGAACTAATGTATGAAGTAGGGTTATGATTAGTGCTAGCTATAGGGTTAGGGTTAGGGTTAAATCTAGTGTTAGGGCTAGGTTTAAATTTATGATGATATTTAGAGCCAAGGTTAGTGTTAGAGTCAGAGTCAGGGTCAGGGTTACTTTTCGGGTTAGAGTTAGGACTAGAATTAGGGATAGGTTTAGGGCTATGTGTAGGGTTAGGTTTTGGTTTAGGTTAAGGGTTAGGTTACGGCTATGACTCAGTTTTGTTTTAGGGCTAGGGGTAATGTTAGGGATAGTTTTAGGATTAGTATTAGGATTAGGGCTAGTGTTATTTTTAGCATTAGGCTTAGGGTTAGGTTTAGATTTAAGTTAGGTATAGATCTAGGGTTTGAGCTAGGACTAAGGATGGTGCTAATGTTAGAACTAAGTTTAGGACTAGGTTTAGGGTGATGATAAGGGGTAGGGTTAGAACTAGGTATGGGCTAGGTCAAAATTTAGAGTTAGTCTTATGGCTAGGGTTAGAGTTAGAGTTAGGTCTAGGGCTAAATTAGGGCTGGGATTAGGGCTAGGTTTAGTGTTAGGGTTAGGCCCAGGGTTAGGGCTAGGTTTTTAGGGCTAGGGTTAGTGTTAGGGTTAGGGTTAGGGTTAGGTTTAGGGTAAGTGATGGGATTAGAGGTAGTTTATGGTTAGGTTGAGTGTTAGGATTAGAGTTAGGGTTAGGGTTATCATTAAAGTGAGGTTCATGGCTAGGTTGTGGGCTAAGGTTTGTGTTATGGTTAGGGATAGCATTAGAGCTATGGTTAATTTCAGGTGTAGGGTTATGGTTAGGGATATTTTTATAGTTACATGTATGTCTAGGTCTATTGTATGGATTAGGTTTACTTTTAGGGCCAGGTTTAGAGCTAGGGGTATTATTAGGGTCAGAGTCAGGGTTAGGGTTTGGGTTAGGTTAATGTTAAGCATTAGGGATCAAATTAGCATTAGGGTTAGGGATAGGGTAACTATAGGGTTAGGTTTAGGGTTCAGGTTAGGTACAGGTTAATGGATAGGGTTAATGTCAGACATAGGATTAGGGTTCCAATAGGGTTAGCATGAGACTTAGGGTTACCATTAGGGTTATGAATATGTTTAGAGCTAGGATTAGGGATAGGTTTATGGTTAGGATTTGGTCTTGGGTTAGTATGAGGGTCATAGTTAGGGCTAGGGTTATGGTTAGGGTTAGCATTTGGATTAAAGTTAGAGTAGGGCTTTATTAGGGCTAGGTTTTTGGATATGTTAGTGCTAGAGCTAATTAAGAACCAGTGTTATAATTAGGGCTAGTTTTAGGGTTAATGTTAGGTCTAGGTGTAGTTTTAGGGTTAGGTTTAGGGTTAGGGTGTTGTTTAGAGCTAAGGTTAGTGTTGGTGTCAGGGTAAGTGTTTTGGTTAGCATTATGGTTAAGGTTAAAGCCATAATTAGGACTAGGGTTCACTCTAGGCATAGAGGTAGAGTTTGGGTTGGATTAAGGTTTATTGTTAAGTCTAGGTCTAGGTTTTTCTTTAGGTCTAGGGCTAGCATTATTGCTAGATTTAGGATTAGGTTTAGATCTAGGGCTAGTCGTAGCATTAGGTTTGGGTATAAAATTACCTGTAGTGCTACTGTTAGGGTTCGGTTTAGGGTTAGGTTCAGGTTTAGACCTATGATTAATTTTAGGGTCAGAATAAGGGTCACTATTAGGGTTAGGGTTATGGTTAGAGCCAGAATAAGGGCTATGTTAGGACTAGTAATAGGATTAGAATTTAGGTTATGCTAAGAATTAGGGTTAGGACTATTTTAGCATTAGGGTGAGGGTTTGGCTTAGGGTAAGTCATAGGGTAAGAGGTAGAGTTAAGGCTATGTTTAGGGCTGGGCTTAGGATTAGGTTTAGGGTTAATGCTCAGGTTAGGACTCGGACTAGGGCTAGGTTTGTATTAGGGTTAGGGCTAGTGTTAGGTTTATGGCTAATGTAAGACCTAGGGTTATGATTAGGGTTAGTTTTAGGATTAGGTTTAGGGCTAGGGCTAGTGTTGGGTTAGGTTTAAGTTTAGGGTGATGTTTACAGCTGGGTTAGTGTTTGGATATAATTCAGGGTTATGGTTAGTTTTAGGTTTAGGGTTAGGACTCGAATTAGGGCTAAGTTTAGGGCTATGTGTAGGGTCAGGGTTTGGTTTAGGTTAGGGGTTTGGGTTAGGAGTATGGCTTGTTTTTTTTATAGGGCTAGGGCTAGGGTTAGTGCGACTTTTAGAATTAGCATTAGGGTTAGGGCTAGTTTCAGGGTTAGGCAAAGGTATTTGTTTAGAGTTAGATTTACAGTTAGGTTTCGATCTAGAGTTACTTCTAGGGCTAAGGATAGGGAAACGGTTATGACTAAGGTTAGGGCTAGGTTTAGGTTTATGGTAATAAATAGAGTTAGAACTAGGAATAGATCTGGTTTGAAAGTTATAGTTAGTCTTAGGTCTAGGATTAAGGTTAGGTTTAGGTATAGGAATAAATTAGGGCTAGGATTAGGGTTAGGTGTAGTGTTATGGTTAGGGATTGAGTTAAGGTTATGGTTGGGTTAGGGGCTAGGGTTAGGGTTAGAGTAAGGGTTAGGATTTAAGCTAGGATTAGGGCTAGGGTGTTAGGTTTAGTATTGGGTCTAGGGTTAGGGTTACGGTTATGGTTAGAGTTAAGATTAGGGTGAAGGTAATGGATTGGGGTAGATATAACGTTAGGGTTAGGGTAAAGTTTAAGTTTAGGGTTAATATATAAGTAATTGATAAGTTTAGATCTAGGGCCAGGTTTAGTGTTGGTTTAGGGTAAGGGTTAGTGTTTTAATTAGTGATAAGGCTATGGTAATTGTAAGGTTTAGTGTTAGGTCTAGGGTTAGGTTTATGATTAGAGTTAGAGATAGGGTTAGGGTTATCATTAGAATTAGGGTTAGATCCAGGGTTAGTGCTAGGGTTAAGGTTAAGATTAGGGCTAGTGTTATGTTAATGGTTAGGGATAGAGCTAGGGTTACATTTAGGCTAAGTGTTTGGCTTTGAGATTGGGTTAGGAATAAGGCAAGGATTAGGGTTAGGGCTAAATTTAGGGATAGGGTTATCCTTAGGGTAGGTTTAAGCATCGAAGAGAGCTAGATTTTGTGTAGGTTTAGGCCTAGGGTTAGGGCTATGGGTAATATAATATCTAGGGTTCTGATTAGGGCTAGTTTTAGGGTTAGAGTTATGGCTAGGTCTAGTGTTAGGTTTAGGTTCTGGATTAGGGTCAGGTTTAGAGCTTTGTTGAGTGTTAGTGTCAGGTTCAGTGTACAGGTTAGAGTTAGAGTTAGGGTGAAAGCCAGAATTAGAACTAGGTTTAGGTCTAGGTATAGTGTTAGTGTTTGTTATTGTTAGGGCTATGACTAAGTTTTTTTTTAGGTCTAGGGCTAAAGTTATGGCTAGATTTAGGATTAGGTTTAGGTCTAGTGCTAGTGTTAGTATTAAGTTTAGGTATAAGGTTACTGGTAGGATTAGCTTTAGGGTTTGGGTTAAGTTTAGAGTGAGGATTAGATCGAGTGTTTGTGTTAGAGTTTGGATTTGGGTTAGTATTAGAGCTAGAATGAGGGCTAGGGTTAGGACTGTAATATGGTTAGGGTTTGGGTTAGCCTAAAGATTAGGATTAGGACTAAAATTAACATTATGGATAGGGTTTGGCTTAGGGTACGCGATCGAATTAGAGCTAAGGTTACAGCTAGAATTAGGGTTAGTGTTAGGGTTAGGTTTAGGTTTAGGGTTACATCTAGGCTTAGGGCTCAGAATAGGGGTAGTTTTTCTGTTAGGTTTAGGGCTAGGGTTAGGGCTATGGCTAATGTAAGAATGTGGGTTATCATTATGGTTAATTTTGGGGTTAGTGTTTGCTGTAGGTCTAGTGTTAGCATTATCTTTAGGGTTAGTGTGATATTTAGATCTAGGGTTAGTGTTAGAATATAAGTCAGGGTCAGGGTTAGTTTTAGGCCTAGGATTTGAATTAGAGCTAGATGTTTATGGCTAGGTTTAGTGGTAGGTTTTGGTTTAAGTGAACGTTTAGGGTTAGGGCAATGGCTCGTTTTTGTTTTAGGGCTAATGCTAGGGTTAGGGCTAGTTTTAGGTCTAGTGGTAGGGTGAGGTTTAGGTTTAGGGTTAGGGATAGATTTAGAGTTATGTTTAGATCTAGAGTTAGGTCTAGGGCTAGAGTTAGAACTAAGGTTAGGGATTATGCTAGGGTTATGGTAACAAATAGGCTTAGAACTAGAAATAGGGCTAAGGCAACAGTTAGAATTTGTCTTAGGTCTAGGTTTAGGAATAGGGTTAAGGTTAGAGCTAAATTGGGGCTAGAATTAGCGCTAGGGTTACTGTTAAGGTGAGACCAATGGTTAGGGCTAGTGTTAGGTTTAGTAATAGGATTAGGGTTAGAGTTAGAGTTAGAGTTAGGAAAAAGGATGGGATTATATCTAGGTTCATGGCTAGAGTGAGGGTTAATATTAGGGATAGTTCTGATTAGAGATCACGTTAGGATTAAGTCTAGGTTTAGGACTAAAAGTGAGGTTTTTGGCTAGGCTTTGGGCTAAAGTTTGTTTCAGGGTTATGGCTAGAATTAGGACAAGAGCTAATTTCCCGTCTAGAATTATGATTAAAGATATTTTTAGGGTTAGGATTATACCTATGTCTAGTGTAAAGGTTAGGTTTAGGGTTAGAGTTAGGTTTTGTTCTAGGGGCATTGTTAGGTCAAGATCTGGGCTAGGGTTTGAAATAGGTTAAGGTTTCAGTTAAGGCTCAAATTAGTGTTAGTGTTAGGGTTAGGGTAATGATAAGATTAGGTTTAGTGCTCAGGTTAGGTTTTGGGTAATGGATATAGATGGGAATAGGGATAAGGTTAGGTTTAGGCTTATTTTATGATTAGGGTTAGGGTTAGGTTTATGGTAATGGATAGGGTTAGGGCTATGGTTAGGGCTAGGTTTCTTGTTATGATTATGGCTAGAGCTAGAGTTAGGGTTAGGGTTAAAGCTCGGGTCAGGGCACCGAATAGGGCTAGGTTTGGGGTTATGTTAGTGCTAGGGTTAGTGTTATAGCTAATGAAAGTAGTAGGGTTATAATTAGGGCTAATTTTAAGATTAAGTTTAGGCCTGGTTTAGGGTAAGGGTTAGGGTGATGTTTAGAGCTAGGGTTAGTGTTAGTGTCAGAGTCAGGGTCAGGGTTAGTTTTAGGGTTCGGCTTAAAACTCAAATTAGGGCTAAAATTATAGTTTGAGTTAGGGTTCAGTTTAGGTTAAAGATTAGGGTTAGCTATGGCTTGGTTTTGTTTTAGGGCTAGGGCTAGTGTTAAGGCTAGTTTTTGGATTAAGATTAGGTTTAGGGCTAGTGTTAGTTTAGGTTTATGCTTAGTGTTAGGATTAGATTTAGACTAAAGTTAGATCTAGTTTAGGGCTAGGGCTAAGAATAGGGCTATGGTTAGGACTAGAATTAGGATTATGGCAAGGGATAGGGTTAGAATTAGGTATAGGACTAGTATGAGAGTTACAGTTGGTCTTAGGGCCAGGGTTAGGGAAGGGTTAAATTATGATTAAGATTAGGGCTTGTGTTAGTGTTAGAGTTAGGCCTAGGGTTAGGGTTAGGGTTATGATTAAGGCTATGTTTAGGGATTAAATAAGGACTATGGTTTGTGTTAGGGTTAGGCTAGGATTATGGCTATGGGCTAAAGTCAAGTCCAGGGTTATGTTTAGGGATATTTTTAGGGTTAGGTTTATGTCTAGGTCTATTGTTAGAGTTAGGTTTATGGTTAGAGTCATGTTTAGAGCTAGGGGTATTATTAGGGTCATGGTCAGGGTCAGGATTAGGGTTTGGGTTAGGTTAAGTTTAGGCATTAGAGCTCAAATTAGCATTAGGTTTAGGGATAGGGTAACGATAGGGTTAGGTTTATTGTTCAGGTTAGGTGTTGAGTAATGGATAGGGTTAAAGCTAAGGTTAGGACTAGGGTTATGGTTAGGACTAGGTCTAAGGTTAGGGTTATGGTTAAGTATAGGGTGACAGTTAGGGTTAGCTTTATGGTTAAAGCTAGAGTAGGCCTTGGATTAGGGCTATTTTTGTGATAGGTTAGGGCTACAGCTAATATAAGAACTAGTATTATGATTAGGGCTAGTTTTATGATTAATTAGAGGGCTAACTAATTATGGTTAATTAGTTTTAGGGTTAGGTTTAGGGTTAGGGTGATGTTTAAAGCTAGGGTTAGTGTTATTACTGTTAGTTTCAGTGTCCGGTTTAGTGTTATGGTTAGGGATAAAGCTAGAATTAGAACTAGGGTTAGGTCTAGAAGAAGTATTAGTGTTTGGTTTAGGCTAAGGGTTATTGTTAGGGCTAGATCTAGGTTTTTCTTGGGTCTAGGGCTAGAGTTATGGCTAGATTTAAGATTAGGTTTAGGTCTATGGCTATTCGTACCTTTAGGTTTAGGTATAATATTAGTGGTAGGGCTAGTGTTAGGGTTTGGTTTAGGGTTAGGTTCAGGTTTAGACCTACGATTACTTTTAGGGTCAGAATATGCACAGAGTTAGGGTTAGTGTTTGGGTTATGGTTAGAGCTAGAATGAAGGCTATGATTAGGACAAGTAATAGGGTTAGGGGTTGGGTTAAGTTAAGAGTAGGGTTAGGATTAGGGTTTGCATTAGATTTAGGGTTTGGCTTAGGGTAAATGATGGGGTTAGAGCTAGGGTTAGGGCTAGGGATAGGGCTAGGGTTAGGGTTAAAGCTAGATTTAGGGCTCAGGTTAGGACTAGTTATTGTTTTAGGGTTAGTGCTAGGGTTAGGGCAAAGGCTAATGTAAAAATTGGGGTTACAGTTAGGGTTAGATTTAGGGTTAGGGTTAAGTGTAGGTAGAGTGTTAGGGTTAGATTTACTGTTAGGGTAATATTTAGAGCTAAGGATAGTGTTAGGATAGGAGTCAGGTTCAGGGTTATTTTTAGGGTTAGGGTTATGACTCAAATTAGGGCTAAGGTTACTGTTAGGGTACACTTTAAGTTTAGGGTAGTGTTTGGAGCTAGTATACATGTTAGGATATGAGTCAGGGTTAGGGTTAGTGTTAATGTTAGGGTTAGGATCGGAATTAGGGCTAGAATTAGGTCTAGGTGTAGTGTTATGGTTTGGTATAAGTTAAGGTTTAGGGTTAGGTCTATTCCTCGGTTTTATTTTACTTCTAGGGTTAGGATTAGGGCTAGTTTTATGATTGGCATTAGGGTTACAGCTAGTGTTAATGTTAGCCTTAGGATTAGAGTTGGGGTTCAATTTAGAGTTAAGTCTAGATATAGGATTAGGACTAGGAATTAAGATAGGGTAAGTTTTAGGGTTATGGTAAGGGATATGGGTTAGAACTATAGATAGGGCTAGTGTGAGAATTAGAGTTTGTCTTGGGGCTAGAGTTAGGTTTAGGGATAGGCTTAAGGTTAAATTAGGTCTAGGATTAGGGCTAGTGTTAGTGTTTAGCTTAGACCTAGCATTAGGTTTATGGTTAGGGTTAAGTTTATGGTAACGTTTTGTGTTATAGTTAGGTTTAGAGGTAGGGTGAGGTTTATAATTAGGGGTAGGGGTAGAGTTAGGCTTAGGGTTATGATTAAGGCTAGGTTTAGGCTAGGATGAAGGCTATGGTTTTTTTTGGATTGGGTAAAGGCTAGTATAAGGGCTAGGGCTAATATCAGGTCTATAGCTATGTTTAAAGATAGTTTTGGATTAGGTTTATGGCTACGTGTAGTGTAAGGGTTAGGTTTCATGTTAGGATCAGGTTTAGAGCTAGGGGTATTATTAGGGTCAGAGTCTGGGTTAGAGTTTGGGATATGTTAAGGTTTAAAGTTATGGCTTGAATTAGTTTTTGGGTTAGGGTTAGGGTAATGATAGGGTGATGTTTAGGGTAAAGTTTGGTTTATGGTAATGGATAGGGCAAGGATTAAGAATAGGTTTAGGTTTAGGCCTAGGGTTAGCATTAGGGTTAGGATTATGGTGATGTTAATGGATAAGGTTAGAGCTAGTGTTAGGGCTAGGTTTATGGTTATTATTCAGGCTATCGTTAGAGTTAGGGTTAGGATTAAATCTAGGCTTAGGGCTCAGATTAGGGCTAGATTTTGTGTTTAGTTAGGGCTAGGATTAGGGTTATGGCTAATTTGGGATAGTTTTAGGGTTGGGGTTAGGCCTAGGTTAAGTGTTAGGGCTAGATTTAAGGTTAGGGTAATGTTTAGAGCTAGGGTTAATGTTAGGGTCAGAGTCATGTTCAGGGTTGGTTTTAGGGTTCGTCTTAAAACTCGAATTACAGCTATGGTTAGGTCTAGTTGTAGGTTTAGGGTTTGGTTTTCATTAAGAGTTATGGTTAAGGCTATGGCGTGGTTTTGCTTTAGGGCTTCGGGTAGAATTAGGGCTAGGTTTACTATTAGTTTAGGGTTAGGGATAGTGTTAGTTTCAGGTTTAGGCTTAGGGTTAGGGTTAGAGCTAGGGCTAGGATTAGTGCTAGAGTTAGGGCTAGGAATAGGGTTCTGTAGGGGATATGGTTAGAATTAGGTACAGGGCTAAGGTAAGAGTTAGAGTTAATCTAAGGTATAGGGTTAGGGATAGGGTTAGGAAAGGGCTAAGATTAGGGCTAGGGTAGAGTTAGGGTAAGGCCTAGAGTTAGGGTTATGATTAAGACTAGGTTTAGGAGTAGCCTTAGGATAAGGACTAAGGTTTTTGTTAGGGTTAGGGCTAGGATTATGGCTAGGGCTAATGCCAAGTCTAGTTTTATGGTTAGGGATAGTTTTAGGGTTAGGTTTGTGGCTAGATCTATTGTAAGGGTGAGGTTTAGGGTAAGGGTCAGGTTTAGAGCTAGGGGAGTATTAGGGTCAGGGTGATTGTTAGAGTTTGGTTTACATTAGTATTTAGGGTTAGGGCTCAAATTAGCATTAAGATTAGGGTTAGGGTAATGATAGGGTTAGGATAAGGGTTCAAGTTAGGTTTAGGGTTATTGATAGGCTTAGGCTTAGGGTTAGCATTAGAGTAAGAGTTATGGTTAGGGTAATGGAAAGGGTTAGAACTAAATTTAGGGCTAGGGTTGTGGTTAGAAATATATTAGGTTTATTGTTAGGGTTAGGGTTAAAAGTATTGTTTGGTTTATGGATATGTTTAGTATAAGGGTTAGGTTTTTACCTAGGGTTAGGGCTAGGGTGAGGGTTAAGTTTAGAGTTAGATCTGGGTTTTAAAATATGGTAGTATTTTGGATAGGATTAGGACTAGGGCTGAGGTTATCATTAGGATTACAGTTATGGTTAAGGTAATAGAGTTAAATGTAGTTTTAGGGTTAGGGTTAGGGTTAGATTTAGATTTAGGGTTAGAGTTAGGGCTATATTTCTGTTTAGGTTTATGGTAAGGGTTAGGATTTAAGCTAGGGTTAGGGCTATGGCGAGTGTAAGGTTTAGGTTTAGGTCTACAATTTGTTTTCAGTTTAAGTTGAGGGTTAGGGTTAGGCCTAGGGCTATCAATAGAGTTAGGGTTAGGGTTTGGGTAATGAGTAGGTTTAGAGCTATGTTTAGGGCTAGGGTTAAGTTTAGGATTAGGGCTAGGGTTAGGGTTAGAATTAGTGAAAGGTCTAGGCTTATGTTTAGGGTAAGGTTTAGGCTTTGAGGTAGGGTTAGGACTAGGGCAAGATTTAGGTTAGGGTTAGGGCTAGGGTTAAGGTTAGGGTTACACTTAAGGCTAGGTTTAGGCGTAGGGTTAGCTCTAGGTTTTGTGTTAGGTTTAGGCCTTGGGTTAGGCCTATGGAAACTGTAAGAGCTACGGTTATGATTAGATTTAGTTTTAGGGTTAGGTTTTTGGCTAGTTCTAGTGTTCGGTTTAGGTTTCCAGTTAGGGTCAGGTTTAGAGGTAGATTTATTGATAAAGGCAGGGTCAGTGTCCATGTTAGAGTTAGAATTAGGGTTGCAGCTAGAATTAGGATCTAAGGGTAGGGTTAGTGTTTGGGGTAGGTTATGTGTTATTGTTAGGGCTAGGGCTAGGGTTTTTTTTTATTTCTAGGCTAGAGTTAAGGCTAGATTTAAGATTATGTTTATGTCTATGGGTAGTGTTAGGGTTATGTTTGGGTATAAGGTTACCAGTAGGGCTAGTGGTAGGGTTTGATCTAGGGTTAGCATCAGTTTTAGACATAGGGTTTTGTTAGGGTCAGAATAAGGGTAAGGGTTAGCATCGAAGTTTGGGATAGTGTTAGAGGTAGAGTAAAGGCTAGGGTTAGGACTATTAATAGTGTTAGGGTTTTGGTTAGCCTGAGGATTAGGGATACGTGTAGGATTACCATTAGGGTAAGAGTTTCGCTTAGGGTAAGAAATAGGGCTAGAGCTAGGGTTAGGGATAGAGTTAGGGTTAGGGTTAGGGTTAAATCTAGTTTTAAGGCTCAGATTGGGGCTAGTTTTTGTGTTAGGGTTAGGGCTAGGGCTAGGGCAATGGGGAATGTAAGAACTGGGGTTATAATTAAGTTTAGGTGGTAATGGTAGGTCTAGTGTTAGGGACAGGTTTAAAGTTAGTGTGATATTTGTAGCTAGGGTTAGTGTTAGTATATGAGCCAGAGTCAGGGTTAGTTTTACGTTTAGGGATATGACTCAAATAAGGGCTAGGCTTAGTGTTAGGGTTTGGTTTAACTTTAGGGTGGTATTTAGAGCTAGGGTGAGTGATAGAATATGAGTTAGAGTCTGGGTTAGTTTTTAGGTTACGGTTAGAACTCGAATTAGGGCTAGGATTAGGTCTAGGTGTAGTGTTAGAATTTTGTGTAAGTTAAGCTTTATGGTTAGGGCTATTGCTTGGTTTTGTTTTAGTCCTAGTTTTAGGGTTAGGGTTAGTTTTATGATTAGCATTAGTGTTAGGCCTAGTGTTAGGCTTAGATTTAGGATTACGATTAGATTTGGAGTTAGGATTAGATTTAGACTTAGGGCTAAATTTAAGAGTAAAACAAAGGTTAAGTTTAGGGTTAGGGTTACAGTAAGGGATAGGGTTAAAACTAGGGATAGGTCTAGGATGAGTGTTAGTGTTAGTCTTAGGGCTTGGGTTATGGTTAGTGTTCATCTTATGCCTAGCCTTAGGGTTAGGGTTAAGTTTAGGGTAAGGGAACAGCAGTATAGCTAGATTTAGAGGTAGGGTGAGGGTTAGAATTATGGTCAGGGTAGTGTTAGGTTTAGGGTTATGAGTAAGGCTAGGTTTAGGGCTAGAATTAGAGCTAGGGTTTGTTGTAGGGTTAGGTCTATAATTAGGACTAGGGCTAATGCCTGGTCTAGTGTTACAGCTAGGGGTAGATTTAGGGTTAGATTTATGGCTAGGTCTAGTTTAAGGGTTAGGTTTAGGGTAAGGGTCAGTTTTAGAGCTAGGTGTAATTTTAGGGTCAGGATCAGGGTTAGGGTTTGTTTTTATTGAAGGTTTAGGGATAGGGCTCAAATGACGATTAGGGTTGGGTTAGGGTTAGGGCAATGTATAGGGTTAGGTTTAGAGTTCAGGGTAGGTTTAGGGTAATGGAGAGGTTTAGGGTTAGTGATAGGGTTAGGGTTAGGCCTAGGGTTAGCATTAGAATCTGGGTTATCATAAAGGTAATGTATAGGGTTACAGCTAGTTTTAGGGATAGGGTTATGATTAGGATTAGGGCTAGATTTAGGGTTAGGGTTAGGTTTAGGGCTAGTAACCCTAGCTTAGGGTAGGGTTAGGGTTATGTTTAGGATAAAGTTTAGGTTTTGAAGTAGCTTTAGGTATAGGGCAAGGGTTAGTGTTAGTGTTAGGTCTAGGGTTTGGGTTATATTTTTAGTCAGGGTAGGTTTAGGGTTAGGACTAGGATTTTAATTAGGGTTAAGGTAAGGTTTAGGGTAATAGATTGGGTTAGATGTAAGGTTAGCTTTAGGGTTACTGTTAGGTTTAGGGTGACATTTAGGTTTAGCGCTAGTTTTACAGTTGGGTTTAGTCTAAGGGTTAGGGTTTGAGTTAAGGTTAGGGCTATGACAAGTATTAGGTTTAGGTTCAGGTCTAGGTTTAGGTTTATGGTTTGGGTTAGGTTTAGGTTCAGGTCTAGGGTTAGGTTTATGGTTTGGGTTGGGTTTATAGTAATGAATATGGTATGGTTTAGATTTCCAGATTAGGGCTAGGGTTAGGGTTAGGTTTAGGGCTATGATTAGGGATAGGGTTAAATCTAGTGTAATGTCTCAGATTTGGGTTATTATTAGAGCTAGATTTAGAGTTAGGGTAATGGCTAGGGTTAGAGCTAGGGTTTGGGCTAGTGTTAGGGTTTTCGTTAGGGATAGGGCTAGGGTTATGTTTAATCTAAAGGTTAGGCTTTGTGCTAGTGTTAGGACTAAGGTGAGGGTTAGTGTTAGGGTTAGGGCTAGGATTAGGTTGAGGGTTTTGCTTAGGGTAGGTTTAGGCCTCAGATTAGGGCTAGGTTTTGTGTTGAGTTTAGGCCTAGGGTTAGTGCTATGGGTAATGTTATACCTATGATTCTAATTAGGGCTAGTATTATGGTTAAGGTTATGGCTACATCTAGTGTTAGATTTAGATTTTGGTTTAGGGTCAAATTTAGAGCTAGGTTTAGTATTAGTGTCAGGGTCAGTGTTCAGGTTAGAGTTAGGGTTAGTATGAAAGCCAGAATAAGGACTAGGGTTAGGTCTATGGGTAGGGTTAGTGTTTGGTTTAGGTTAAGTGTTATTGTTAGGGCTAGGACTAAGTTTTTGTTTCAGTTTGGGCTAGAGTTATCGCTAGATTTATAATTAGGTTTAGGTCTAGGGCTAGTGTTAGATTTAGGTTTAGGTATAAGGTTACTGATAGGGCTAGTTTCAGGGTTCAATTTAGAGTTAGGTTGAGGTTTACACCTATAATTAGTGTTAGGGTCAGTATAAGGGTGAAGGTTAGGATTAGGTTTCGGGTTAGGGTTAAAGCTAGAATGAGGGCTAGAGTTAGGACTAGTAATAGGGTTAGGGTTTGGTTTAGGCTAAGGATTAGGATTAGGACTAGGGTTAGCATTAAGGATAGGGTTTGGCTTAGGGTAAGGGAAAGGTTTAGATGTGGGTTTAGGGCTAGGTTTAGGGTTAGGTTTAGGGCTATGATTAGGGACAGAATTAAATCTATGACTCGTATTGGGGCTATTTTGTGTTAGGGTTAGGTCTAGGGTTAGGGCTACGGCTAATGTAAGAACTAGGGTTACAATTAGGGTTAGTTTTAGGGTTAGTTTTTGGGCTAGGTCTTTGTTAGCATTAGCTTTAGGGTTAGGGTGATATTTAGAGCTAGGGTTAGTGTTTGGATAAGAGTCATTGTCAATGTTAGTATTAGGCCTAGGACTCCAATTACAGCTAGGGTTATTGCTAGTTATAGGGGTAGGGTTTGGTATAGGGTAAGGTTTAGGATTAGAGCAATGGCTCGGTTTTGTTTTAGGGCTAGGGCTAGGGTTGAGCTAGTTTTAGGATTTGTAATAGTGTTCAGACTAGTGGTAGGGTGAGGTTTAGGTTTAAGGTTAGAGTTGGATTTAGAGTTATGGTTACATCTAGGGTAAGGGCTATGGCTAGGGTTAGGGCTCGTGGTATGATTATGGTAATGAATAGGCTTAGAAATATAAATAGGATTACGGCAAGAGTTAGAGTTAGTCTTAGAACTAGGCTTAGATCGGGTTAGGGTAGGACTGAATTAGGGCTATGATTAGCACTAGGGTTAGTGTCTGGTTAGGCCTATGGTTAGGGCTAGGGTTAGGGTTAATAATAAGGTTAGGGTTAGGGTTAGTTTTATGGGAAGAATTGAGGTCATAGCTAGGTTTAGATCTAGAGGGAGGTGTAAAATTAGGGATAGGGCTAGGGTGAGGGTTTGGGTTAAGATTAAGGCTAGGTTTATGGATAGGATTAGGGCTAGGGTTTGTGTTAGGTTTAGGGCTAAGATTAGGGCTAGGGCTAATATCAGGTCTAGGGTGGTTATCATTAGGGATAGTTTTAGGGTTAGGTTATGGCTAGGTCTATTGTAATGGTTAGGTTTAGGGTAAGGGTCAGGTTTAGAGCTAGGTGTATTATTAGAGTCAGAGTTCGAGTTAGGTTTTGGTTTAGGTTAAGGTTTAGAGTTAGTGCTAGAATTAGCATTAGGGTTAGGGTTAGGGTTAGAGTAATGGATAGGGTTAGGTCTAGGGCTCAGGATAGGTTTAGAGTAATGTATATGGTTAGTGTTAGCGATAGGGTTAGGGTTAAGCCTAGGGTTAGCTTTTGTGTTAGGCCTACCTTCAGGGTAATGGATAGGGTTAGTGCTAGTCTTAGGGCTAATGTTAAGGTTAGGATTAGGGCTAGAATTAGGGTTAGGCCTAGGTTTAGTGTTAGGGTTAGGTTTAGGGTAAATGTTAGGTTAGATCTATCTTTAGGGCTAGGTTTAGTGTTAGGGTTAGGTTTAGGGTAAATGTTAGGTTTGAGCTAGAGATAGGGCTAGGACGAGGGTTAAGGTTAGAGTCAAGGATACGGTTATAGTTAGGGTTAGCATAATGGCTAGGGTTAGCATGGGGTTAGGTTATGTTTAATGTAATGGATAGAGTTAGAGCTAGGTTTTGGGCTATGATTACAGTTAGGATTAATGCTAGGGTTAGGGTTAGGGCTAGGGTTATGTTTAGGATAAGAGTTAGAGTTTGAGCTAGTGTTAGGGCTAGGGCAAGCATTAGGGTTAGGGTTAGGGTTAGGGCTAGGGTTAGGGTTAGGATTATGCTTTCAGCTTGGTTAAAGACTAGGATTAAGGCTAGGTTTTGTGTGAGGTTTAAAGCTAGTGTTAGGGCTATGTGTAATGTAAGGTCTAGGTTTGTGTTATGGCTAGTTTTAGGGTTAGGGTTATGGATAGGTCTAGTGTTATGGTTAGGTTTTGGGTAAGATAAGGTTTAAAGCTAGGATTTGTTTTATAATAGAGGCCAGTGTTCGGGTTACTTTTGGGTTTAGGGTTAGAATCAGAATGACAGCTAGGGTTAGGTCTAGGGTTAGGGTTAGTCTCTTCCCTAGGTTCACAGTTAATTTTAGAGCTAAGAACAGGTTTTTGTTTAGAGCTAGGGCTAGAGTTATGGCTATATTTAGTATTAGGTTTAGGTCTAGTGCTAGTATTATGATTAGGTTTAGGTATAGGTTTACTGGTAGGGCTAGTGTTAAGTTTTGTTTTGGGGTTAGGGTCAGATTTAGACCTAGGTTTAGTATTAGGGTCAGAGTAATGATCAGGGTTAGGGTTAGGGTTTCAATTATGGTTAGAGATAGGATGAGGTATAGAGTTAGTATTAGTATTAGAGTTAGGGTTTGGGGTAGGCTAAAAATTAGGATTAAACCTAGAGTAGCATTAGGGTGAGGGTTTGGCTTAGGGTAAAGGATAGGGTTAGAGCTAGAGTTACGACTTCTGTTAGGGTTAGGGTTAGGTCTAAGGTCAAGGTTAGGGTTAGGGTTAAATCTAGAGTTAGGATTCAGATTTGGGCTAGGTTTTCTATTAGGGTTAGGGCTATGGCTAATGTAATATCTAGGTTTCCAATTAGGGCTATTTTTCTGGTAAGGTTTAGAGCTAGGATGATATTAGAATTAGGGTAATGTATGATGTTAAAGCTTTGTTTAGGGAGAGGGTCAAAACACGGTTAGGGCTAGGGTTAGGTTAGTATTAAGGCTAGTTTGAGGGCTAGGTTTGGTCTTAGTGTTAGAGCTAGGATTAGGACTAGGGCTAGTGTTTAGGGCAAGGTCTAGTGTTTGATTTAGGTTTAGGGTTAGGGGGATGTTTTGAGCTAGGGTTAATGTTAGGGTCTGTGACAGGGTCAGGGTAAGTTCTAGAGTTAGGATTAGGACTTGAATTAGGGCTAGTGTTAGAGCTGGGTGTAGGTTTGGGATTTGGTTTAGGTTAAGAATTAGGCTTAAGACTATGACTAGGTTTTGTTTGAGTGCTAGGGCTAGGGTTAGGGCTAGTTTTCCAATTAACACTAGGGTTAGGGCTAGTGTTAGGTTGAGTTTTATGCTTAGGGATAAGGTTAGATTTAGAGTTAGGGTTAGATCTATCTTTAGGGCTAGGGTAAAATATACCGCTAGGGTTGGGTCTAGTTTTAGTGCTAGGGTTTGGGTTATGGTAAGGGATAGGTTTAGAGCTAGGGTTAGGTCTAGGGTGTGAATTATAGTCTTAGGGCTAGGAATAGGGTTAGGGTTAGGGCTAAATTAGGTGCAAGGATTAGCACTAGGGTTAATGTGAGGTCTAGGCCTAGGTTTAGGGCTACGTTGGTGTTAGGATTAGGGTAAGGTATGATGTTATAGATAGGTTTAGGGAGAGGGTCAAAATATGGATAGGGCTAGGGTTAGGTTAGTATTAAGGCTAGTTCTAGGGCTATGTTTTTTGTTAGGGTTAGAGCTAGGATTAGGACTAGGCCTAATTTCAGTTGTATGTATATGGTTAGGGTTAGTTTTAGGGTGAGGTTTATGGCTAGTTCTTGTGTAAGGGTTAGGTTTAGGGTTAGGGTCAGGATGAGTGATAGAGTTATTATTAGGGTCATTATCACAGTGAAGATTTGGGTTCATAACTCAATTTAGCATTAGGTTTAGAGTTAAGGTTAGGATAATATATATGGTTAGGTTTAGGGTTTAGAATAGTTTTAGAGTAATGTATATGTTTAGGGTTAGAGATAAGGTTAGGGTTATCTTAGGGTTAGCATTAAAATTAGGTTTATGGTTAGGGTAATGGATAGGGTTAGAGCTGGTTTAAAACTAGTATTATTGTTATGATTAAGGCTAGAGTTAGAGTTACATTTAGGGTTAGGGGAATTTTAGGGATAATATTAGGTTTAGGGTAATGGTTAGGGCTAGGGTTAGGCTTAGGGATAAAATGAGGTGTAGGACTTGGATTAGGGCTAGGGTTTGGGTTAGGATAGGGCTAGGATTAGGGCTATGGCTAAAGTATGATCTAAGGTTATGATTAGGGCTAGTTTAAAGATTAGGGTTAAGTCTAGGTCAAGTTTTAGGTTTAGGTTTATTTTTTAGGGTGATGTTAGAGCTAGGGTTAGTGTTAGGGTGAGAATCAGTGTCAAGGTTAATTTTAGGGTTAGGGTAGAAATGGAATTAGGGATAAGGTTAGGGCTAGGTATAGGGTTAGGTTTTGGTTTAGGTTAAGGTTTAGGGTTAGGGCTAAGGCTCGATTTTGTTTTGGGGCTAGGACTAGGTTAGGGCTAGTTTTAGGATAAGTGTTAGTGTTAGGGCTAGAGTTAGTGTGATGTTTAGGCTTAAGTTTCGGTTTGGATTTAGAGTTATGGTTAGATCTAGGGTTAAAGGTAGGGCTAGGGTTTTCGCTTAGCTAAGGAAAAGTGTTAGGGTTACGATAAGGGATAAGGGAAACCTTAAAATACAAACTGTTGTTAACAATGAACAATTGAACCGAGAAGGCCCAAACTTGTGGGGCATAGTAAGGCTAAGTAAAAGGTGAACCCTACACAGTATCATAGAAATTTGAAGAAACCATGGGTGCTCTCAGCTCAGATGGAAGGCTTAGCTGTGCAGTTTCTCTGGGCACAGATAGCAGTCTCAGCTGCATGGGCGCTCTCTGCGCAGACAGAAGGCAGCACAGAACACAGAGACTTTGCTTGAGAGTCTCCAAAAGGAGCTCTAGACACAGCACAAGGTCACTGCAGAACCACCCACTTCACCAAACACCATACATGTGTAATAGATGGAATCCATCTTGCAAAACCTTACTCGCCATCTCTCAGTGGGTGTGACTACATGCTTGGTTCTGCAGCTTATCAGGTAACAGGTAACAGGTTTCCAACTCTCCTACATCCAGCTGTGATAATTCAAGATTTTTCTCACAAGCCTTTGAGGGGGTGTAGCTATTAATGCAGAACAGCAACTTTACAGGCACCTGGTTTCCAATTCAGAGACTAAGAGTAGGAAGTCCCCAGGAAGTAGTTCAAGCCCTCTCACCCTGACTACCTCCACCACCCTGAGCACAGAGACTCAAGCTAGGAATAGACAACTCGACCTACTGCAAGAAAAGAAAACAGAGTTCTGAGAGACTTTTTTCTTTCTTACTTTTTTTTCTTGCTCTTCTCATCCATTCTTCTCTACTCTTCCCCTCTGGTCCTCACAACGTCAACATATGTGAAACAAAGAACTTTCCATGAAATTGGACTTTAAGAACTGAATCACTAGAATAGTATAGTATAGAAGAATTACATAGGCCCCACCTCATCACCTCTTTATTTGCTCTTATTTATCTCCCTCTGTTTACTTGTTATTTTTCTTCTTTTTTCTTTCTCCTTCTATTCCACTTTAAGCCTCCTAACTTTTACTATTTATACATAGGGTGATTTTATGAATACAGATAAGGAGTTTGAATTTTTACCTTCTTCCATAAATTTCCCCTGACTATTCATTAAAGTTCTCATTCAATGTTGCTAAGTTAGATTAATCACATACCCTTATTCCTTTACCCCTTAACATAGCATCCTACCCCTGATCCTCAGTTCTATATACACCACCAGAAATGGTATGCCTTTTATAAAACTAATGACTACATTCTAAATAATAATTTAAGCTAACACCTGTGGACACAGAATCTAAATATAAATGTATTTATAATGGTTAGGTTTAGGCTTCGGTTTAGGGTTATATTTAGAGTTAGGTTTTGATCTATGTTTAGGGCTAAGGCTAAGGATAGGGCAAGGGTTAGGACTAGGGTTTGGGTTAGGTTTAGGAATATGATAAGGGATAGGGTAAGAACTAGTGATAGGGCTAGTATTAGAGTTAGAGTTAGTCTTAGGGCTAGGGTTAGGGTTAGGGTTAGGATAGGGCTAAATTAGGGCTAGTGTTAGTATTAGGTTTAGGCCTTGGTTTAGGGTTAGAGTTAGGATTACCTTTAGGGTAAGGTATTGGGTTATAGCTAGGCTGAGAGCTAGGGCAAGGGTTAGTATTAGGGTTAGATCTAGGGTTTAGGTTTAGGTATTAAAGCTAGGTTTTGGGGCTAGGATGAGGGCAAATGTTTGCATTAGGTTTAGGGCTAGTATTAGGGCTAGGGCTAATGTCAGGGCTAGGGTTACAGCTTGGTATAGATTTAGTTTTAAGTTTATGGCTTGGTCCAGTGTAGGGGATAGTTTTATACTAAGGGTCAGTTTTAGAGCTAGGTTTATTATTGGGGTCAGGATCAAGGTGAGGGTTTGCGTTATTTTCTGGTTTAGGTTTAGGACTTGAATTATCATTAGGGTTTAGGGTTAAGGTAATGCTAGGGTTAGGTTTAGGGTTCAGGTGTGGTTTAGTGTAATGGATAGGGTTAGGGTTAGGCCTAGGGTTAGCATAAGAGTTATTATTAGAGTAATGGATAGGGTTAGACCTAAGATTAGGGGTAGGGTTATGTAAAGGATTAGGGCTTTTGTTTGGGTTAGGGTTAAGATTAAGGTGTGGTTTAGTGTAATGGATAGGGTAGGGTTAGACATAGGGTTAGCATAATGGCTTATCATTAGGGTAATGGATATGGATAGACCTAAGATCAGGGGTAGGGATATGTATAGGATTAGGGCTTTTGTTTGGGTTATGGTTAGATTTACATTTAGGGTTAAAGCTAGGTTTAGCGGCTGGGAGTGTTGCTCAAGAAATAGCGTGCTCAACTGGCTGCACAGGGCACTGGGTTTGATCCTCAGCACTACATACCAATAAAATAAAGATGTTGTTGAAGTCCACCGAAAACCAAAAAAAATAAATATTAAAATACTAGGTTTAGGACTCGGATTAAGACTAAGTTTTGGGTTAGGTTTAGGCTAAAGTTAAGGCTACAGCTAATGTACAAAGTAACAATATGATTAGAGCTAGTGACAAGGTCAAGATTAGGGCTAAGACTAGTGTTAGGGTTATGTTTATGGTTATGATGATGTTTAGAGCTAGGTTTAATCTTAGGGTCAGAGTCAGAGTCCAGATTAGTTTTCAGGTTTGGGTTAGGACTAGAATTAAAGATAGGATTAGGGCTAGGTTTAGGGTTAGGGTTTGGTTTAGGTTAAGTGTTAGGGTTAGGGTTATGATTCAGTTTTGTTTTAGGCTTGGAGTAGAGTTAGGGCTAGTGTTAGGATTAATTTTAGGATTAGGGCTAGTGTTAGTGTGAGGTTTAGGCTTTGTTTTAGGGTTAGATTTAGAGTTAGGGTTAGATCTAGGCTTTGAGGTAGTGGTAAGAATAGGGCTAAGATTAGTGCAAAGTTTAGGGCTAGGTATAGGGTGATGGTAAGGCATAGAATTAGAACTAGGTATAAGGCTAGCGTGAGAGTTTGTTAGTCTTAGGAATAGGGTTAGGGTTGGGTTAGGGATAGGGCTAAATTGGGGCTGGGATTAGAACTAGGGTTAGTGTTAGGGGTAGGCCTAGATTTAGGGCTAGAGTTACTGTTAGGGTTATGGTTAGGGTTAGATTTAGGTTAAGGGATGGAAGTATAGCTACTTTTAGGACTAGGGTGAGGATTAGATTTAGGGTTATGGTTAAGGAAAGGTTTATGATTAAGATGAGGTTTATGGCTAGAATGTGGGCTAAGGTTTGTGTTAGGATTAGGACTAGGATTGGAGCTAGGGCTAATATCAGGTCTAGGGTTACAGTTAGGGAGAGTTTTAGGGTTAGGTTTATAGCTATGTCTAATGTAAGGGTCAGGTTTCTTTTTAGTGTCAGGTTTAGAGCTATGGGTATTATTAGAGTCAGGGTCAGGGTTAGGGTTTTTATTAGATTAAGGTTTAGGGTTAAGGCTCGAGTTATCATTATGGTTAGGGATAGATTAATGATAGTTTTAGGTTTAGAGTTCACGTTAGCTGTAGGGTAATGGATAGGGTTAGGGTTAAGAATAAGATTAGGGTTCGGCCTAGGGTTAGCAGAAGCGTTAGGGTTATCATTAGGGCAATGGATAGGGTTAGAACTAGTGATATGGCTAGTGTTATGCTTAGGATTAGGGCTAAGGTTAAGGTTATGGTTAGCTTTAGGGTTAAAGCTATGGTAGGGCCTGGGTTAGGGCTAGGTTTTGCAATAGTGTAGGGCTATGGCAAATGTAAGAACTTTGTTATGACAGGGCTAGTTTTAGGGTTAATGTTAGACCTAAGTATAGTTTTTGTGTTAGGCTTAGGGTTAGGGTGATGTTTAGAGCTAGGGTTAGTGTTGCTGTCAGGGTCAGTGTTCAGTTTTAGGGTTATGGTTAATGTGAAAGCCAGAATTAGAACCAGGGTTAAGATTAGGGGAATGTTAGTTTTTGGCTTTAGGCTAAGGGCAATTATTAGGGCAAGAACTAGGTTTTTCTTTAGGTCTAGGCATAGAGTTATGAATAGATTAGATCAGGTTTAGATCTAGGGATAGTGTTAGGGTTAGATTAGGTATAAGTTTACCAGCAGGGTTAGTGTTAGGGTTTGGTTTAGGGTTAGGTTCAGGTTGAGACCAATGATTAGTGTTAGGGAAAGAATAAGTGTCAGGGTTAGGGTTAGGGTTTGGTTTATGGTTAGAGCTAGAATGAAGACTAGGGTTAAGTTTCAATTAGTTTAAGGATTAGGTCTAACCTAATCTTAATCCTAATCCTTAACCTAACCCAAACCCTAACCTACTGATAGGGTTAGGGTTTGGGTTAGGGTTAAGGATTAGTATTAGGATTATGATTAGGATTAGCATTAGGTTTAGGGTTTGGCATAGGGTAAGGGGTAGGATTAGTGCTAGGATTAGGGCTAGGGTTGGGGAATAAAGCTAGGTTTAGGGCTCAGATTAGGGCTAGTTTTGTGTTAGGGTTAAGGCTATGGTTAGAGCAATGACTAATATAAGAAACAATGGTTTTTAGGATAGGGTTAGGGTGATGGTTATGGGTTAAACCTCTAGTATTAGGATTAGGTTTAAGGTTAGGTTGAAATTTAGAGCTGTGTTACTGTTAGGTTAATAGTCAGGGTCAGGTTTATATTTAGGTTAGGGTTGGGACTCGAATTAAATCTAGAGTTACTGTAAGGGTTTGTTTTAGGGGTTAGGGTGGTGTTTAGAGCTAGAATGAGTGTTAGGACATGAGTCAGAGTTAGGGTTAGATTAAGATTAGGACTCAAATTAGGGCTAGGGTTAGGTCTAGGTGTAGTGTTAATGTTTGTTTAAGTTAAGGTTTAGGGTTAGGGCTATTGCTTGGGTTCGTTTTACTGTAAGGGTAGGGCCAGTACTATTTTTAATATTTGCATTAGGGCTATGGCTAGTGTTAATGTTAGGGTTAGGCTTAGGGTTAGGGTTAGCTTTAGAGTTAAGGATAGATCTAGGGTTAGGACTAGGAATAAAGATTAGGCAATGGTTATGAATAGGTTTAGCGTTAGGGTTAGGGCTAGGGTTAGGATTATGGTAATGGATAGGGTTAGAAGTAGGATAGGTTATGTGAGAATTAGAGTTAGTCTTAGGCTAGGGTTAGGGTTAGGGTTAGGGTTAGGGATAGGGTAAAATTAGGGCTAGAATTAGGGCTAGGGTTAGTGTTCACCTTAGGCCAAGTGTTATGTTAGGTTTAGGGTTAAGTTTAGGGTAAGGAATGACATTATAACTAGGTTTTGAGATAGGGTGAGGGTTAGAATTAGGGTTAGGGCTATGGTTAGGGTTAGGTTATGATTAAGGCTAGATTTCGGGCTAGGATAAGGGCTATAATTTATGTTAGTGTTAGGGCTAGTATTAGGGCTAGGGCTAATATCAGATCTAGGGTTATGTTTAATGATAGTTATAGGTAAGGTTTATAGCTACATGTAATGTAAGGGTTAGGTTTAGGGTTAGGGTCAGGTTTAGAGCTAGAGGTAGTATTAGGGTCATGTTCTGGGTTAGAAGTTTGGGATAAGTTTAAATGTTAGGGCTCAAATTAGTATTATGGTTAGTGTTAGTGTAATGATAAGATGAGGTTTAGGGTTTAAGTTTGGTTTAGAATAGTGCATAGGTTTAAGATTAGGAATAGGGTTAGGTTTAGGCCTAGGGTTATGGTTAAGGCAATGGATAGGGTTAGAGGTAAGGTTAGGGCTAGGGTCATGGTTTTGATTACGGCTAGGTTTAGGACTAGGTTTAGTTTAAAACTCAGGTTAAGGCTTGGATTTGGTTAGGTTTGGGGTTAACTTAGTGCTAGGGTTGGGGTAAGGCTAATGTAAGTACCAGGGTTACAATTAGGGTTAAATTTAGGATTAGGGTTAGTGATAGGTCTAGTGTTAGGTTTAGGTTTAGCCTTAGGGTGATGTTTAGAGTAGGGTTAGTATTATGGTCAGAGTCAAGGTCAGTGTTAGTTCTAGTTTTTAGCTTAAAACTAGAATTAGAGCTAAGGTTATGGTTAGGGTTAAGGTTTGGTTTAGGTTAAGGGTTAGGGGCTAGGGCTAGGGCTCAGTTTTGTTTTAAGGCTAGTGTTAGATTTAGATTTAGGGATAGCTTAGGGTTAGGTTTTGATTTAGAGTTAAAATTATATCTAGGATAGGGCTAGGGTTTGGCTAGGGTTAGGGGTAGATTAGGGTTCCGGTAAGGGATAGGGTTCGAACTAGGTATGGATCTAGGGTGGGAGTTAGATTTAGTTTTAAGGCTAGGTTACTGCTAGGGTTAGAAATAGAACTAAATTAGGGCTAAGATTATGGCTAGGGTTAATTTTTGGGTTAGACCTAAATTTAGGTTTAGGGTTAGGATTAAAGCGAGGATTAGGGCTAGGATAAGGGCTGGGGTTGTGTTAGGTTTAGGACTAGGATTAGGGCTATGGCTAAGGTCAGGTCTCAGGTTACAGTTGGGGATAGTTTTAGGATCAGGGTTATGGCTAGGTCTAGTGTAAATGTTGGGTTTAATGTAAATTCAGCCTTAGAGCTAGGAGAATTATTAGGGTCAGGGTCATTGTTAGATTTTGCTTGAGGTTAGTGTTTATGATTAGGGCTTGAGTTAGAACTACGGTGTGGGTTAGGGTACTGATAGGGTTTTGTTTAGAGTTTATATTAGGTTTAGGGTAATTGATAGGGTTGGGGCTAGTGATAGGGTTAAGGTTAGGCCTACGGTTCGCATTACCGTAAGGGTTATGGTTAGTATAATGGATGGAATGAGAGCTAGTTTAGGGCTAGGTTTATGGTTAGGAATAGGTCTTGAATTAGGGTTAGGGTTAGGGTTAAAACTATATTTAGGCTTAGGTTTATGTTTAGCAAAAGGATTAGGTTTTGAGCTAGGGTTAGGATTAGGGTGAGGGTTATGTTTAGGGTTACTTCTAGGGATAAGATTACAGTACTCATAGGGTTAGGGTTAGATTAGGGCTAGTTACATCACTAGGGTTAGTGTTATTGTTAGGATAAATGTATACAATTATATGTAGTTTTAGGGCTACGTTTAACATTAGATTGAGGTTTAGGCTTAGAGTTAGCACTATGGTTATGTTTAGGTTTACAGTAAGGGTTAGGGTTTGAGCTAGGGTTAGGTTCTATGGCAAGTGTGAGGTTTAATATTAGGTCTAGGATTAGTTTTCCAGTTAGATTTAGTTTAGGGTTAGGCCTAGGATTAATAATAAGGTTAGGTTTAGGTTTAGAGTAATGGGTAGGTTTAGAATAGGTTTAAGGCTAGGGTTAAGTTTAGGATTAGGGCTAGGGTTAGTGTTAGATGAGGAATAGGTAGGTGTAGGTTTATGTTTAGAGTGATGTTTAGGCTTTGGGCTAGGTTAGGACTAAGGTGAGAGTTAGGCTAGGTTAGGGCTAGGGTTAGCATTAGGGTTAGGGCTTAAGGCTTGATTTAGGCTTAGGATTATCTCTAGGTTTTGTGTTAGGTTTAGGCCTAGGGTTAGGGCTATGGGTAGTGTAAGAAGTAGGGTTATGTTGAGAGCTAGTTGTAGGGTTAGGGTTATGACTAGGTCTAGTGTTAGGGTTTGGATTTTAGGATAGGGTCAGATTTAGAGACAGGTTTACTATAAAGGCAGGTCGGTGTTTGGGTTAGAGTTAGTGTTAGGGTTAAATCCAGAATTAGGACTATGTTGAGGTCTAGGTTTAGATTCGTGTTTGAGTTAGGTTAAGGTTTATTGTTAGGGCTAGGGCTAGGTTTATGTTTAGGTCTAGGAGTAGAAATAAGGCTAGATTTAGGATTTTCTTTAGATCTAGGGCTAGTGTTAGGTTTGATCTAGGGTTAGTATCAATTTAGGTCTAGGGTTAGTGTTAGAGTCAGAATAAGGGTCATGGTTAGTGTTAGGGTTTGGGATAGGGTTAGAGCTAGAATGAGGGCTAGGGTTAAGACTATTAATAAGGTTAGAGTTTTGGTTAGCTTAAGGATTAGAGATAGGTCTAGGGTTACCATTAGGGTTAGGGTTTTTCTTAGGTTAAGTGATAGCCTTAGAGCTAGGGTTAATGCTAGATTTAGGGTTAGGTTCAGGGTTAAATATAAATTTAGAGCTCAGATTAGAGCTAGTTTTTTGTGTTAGGATTAGGTCTAGATTTGGGCATTGACTAATGTAAGAGCCAGGGTTACAATTAGGATTAGTTTTAGGGTTAGGGTTAGGGGTAGGTCTAGTGTTAGGTTTGGATTTTAGGGTAGGGTCAGATTTAGAGACAGGTTTACTATAATGGCAGGGTCAGTGTTTGGGTTAGAGTTAGTGTTAGGGTTACAGCCAGCATCAGGACTATGTTGAGGTCTAGGTTTATGTTAGTGTTTGAGGTAGGTTAAGGATTATTGTTAGGGCTAGGGCTAGGTTTATGTTTAGGTCTAGGGGTAGAGATAAGGCTAGATTTAGGATTTGCTTTAGATCTAGGGCTAGTGTTAGGGTTTAGTCTAGGGTTAGTATCAATTTTAGATCTAGGGTTAGTGTTAGGGTCAGAATAGGGGTCATGGTTAGTGTTAGGGTTTGGGATAGGGTTAGAGCTAGAATGAGGGCTAGGGTTAAGACTATTAATAGGGTTAGAGTTTTGGTTAGCCTAAGAATTAGAGATAGGTCTAGGGATACCATTAGGGTTAGGGTTTTTCTTAGGTTAAGTGATAGCCTTAGAACTAGGGTTAATGCTAGATTTAGGGTTAAGGTCAGGGTTAAAATATAAATTTTTATCTCGGATTAGGGCTAGTTTTTGTGTTAGGATTAGGTCTAGATTTGGTCATTGGCTAGTGTAAGAGCCAGGGTTACAATTAAGATTAGTTTTAGGGTTAGAGTTAGGGGTAGGTCTAGTGTTAGGTTTAGGTTTATGGTTAGGGTAATATTTACAGCTAGGTTTATTTTTAGGACATGAGAAAGCATCAAGTTTAGTTTTAGGGTTTGGATTAGGACTCAAATAAGGGCTAGGGTTATTGTTCGGTTTAAGGTGAGGACTGTGTTTAGAGCTCGGATGACTGTTAGGATATCAGTCAGACCACAGTTAGCTTTAAGGTTAGTGTTATGACTTAAATTAGAGCTAGGGTTACTGTTAGGGGTTGGTTTATGTTTAGGGTGTTCTTTAGAGCTAGGGTCAGTGTTAGGATATGAGTCAGGATCAGGGTAAGTTTTAAGTTTAGGGTTTGGACTCGAAATAGTGCTAGGGTTACATCTAGGTGTAGTGTTATGATTTGGTTTAAGTTAAGGTTTAGTGTTAGGGCTGTTGCTCAGTTTTGTTTTAGTCCTAGGTTTAGGTTTTGGGATAGATATAAGATTAGCATTAGGGTTAGGGCTAGTATTAGTGTTAGAATTAGGCTTTGGTTTAGGGTTAGATTTGGATTTAGTGTTAGATCTAGGATTAGGGTTAGGTCTAACTATAGGACAAGGGTTAGGGCTAGGGTTATAGTATGGTAACAGATAGAGTTAGAACTAGGGCTAGGACTAGCATGAGATTTAGAGTTAGTCTTAGGCCTAGGGTTTTGGTTAGTTTTAGGAATAGGGCTAAGTTAGGGCTAGGATTAGGGCTAGGATTAGTTTTCAGCTTTGGCATAGTGTTAGGGCTAGGGTTATAGTTAATTGTAGGGTAAGGTATGTTGTTATAGATAGGTTTAGAGGTAGGGTGAGGGTTAGAATTAGGGTTAGGGCTAGGATTAGTGTTATGATAATGATTAAGGCTAAGTTTAGAGCTAGGATGAGGCCTAGGTTAGAGCTAGGATGAGGCCTAGGGATAGTTGTATGGATAGGCCTAGAATTAGGGCTAGGGCTTATGTCAGGTCTAGTGTTACAGTTCGGGGTAGTTTTAGGGTTAGGTTTGTGTCTAGGTGTAGTGTAAGTTTTAGGCTTAAGGTAAGGGTCAGTTTTAGAGGTAGGTGTATTTTTAGGGTCACGATCAGGATTAGGGTTTGTTTTAGGTTAAGGTTTAGGAATAGGGCTCAAATGAGCATTAGTGTTAGGGTTATGATTACGGTAATTGATTGTGTTAGGTTTAGGTTTCAGGGAAGGTTTAGGGCAATGGAGAGCTTTAGGGTTAGCAAAAGGGTTAGGGTTATGCCTAGGGTTAGTATTAGGATTTGGGGTATCATAAGGATAATATATAGGGTTATATCTATTTTAGGGCTAGGGTTAGGTTAGGATTAGGGCTAGAGTTAGGTTAGGTTTTGAGTTAGGTTAGGTTTTGAGTTAGGGCTAGTAACCCTGGATTAGGGTAGGGTTAGGGTTCAATTTAGGGTAAAGGTTAGGTTTTGTGCTAGGGTTAGGTCTAGGACGAGGGTTAGGTTTAGTGTTATGGTCAGGGTTAGGTTTAGGGTTAGGTCTAGAGTTTTCATTAGGGTTAGGATTAGGTTTAGGTTAATAGATTGGGAGAGAGTAAGGTTAGCTTTATTGTTAAGGTTAGGTTTAGGTTTAAGTTTAGTTATAGGGCTAGGTTTACTGTTGGTTTTAAGGTGAATGTTAGGGTTTGAATTAGGGGTAAGGCTATGGCAAAGTTTAGGTTTAGGATTAGGTCTAGGGATAGGTTTATGATTTGGGTTAGGGTTTTGTTTAGGGTTTCGAATAGATTTATCATTAGAGTTAGGTTTAGAGTTAGGCTAATGCCTAGGATTAGAGCAGTGTTAAGTTTAGGGTTAAGGTTAGAATTAGGGCTATGGTTATGTTTATGGTTAGGAATAGTGCTAAGCTCATGTTTGGGCTAAGGGTTAGTCTTTAAGCTAGGGTTAGGACTAAGTTGAGGGCTAGGGTTATGGTTAGGCCTGGGGTTAGGGTTAGGGTGGAGTGTTATGCTTAGGGTAGGTTTAGGCCTCTATTAGGGTTAGGGTTATTTAAGTTTTGTGTTAGGTTTAGGCCTAGGGTTAGTGCTATGTGTAATGTAAGATCTAGGGTTCTGATTAGAGCTAATTTTAGGGTTAGGGTTAACACTAAGTCTAGTGTTATGTTTAGGTTTGTGGTTAGGGTAAGGTTTATAGCTAGGTTTAATATTAGTGTCAGGACCAGTGTTCAGGTAGAACTTATGGTTAGGGTGAAAGCTAGAATAGGACTAGGGTTAGGTGTAGTGGTAGGGTTAGCATTTGATTTAGGTTAAGGGTTATTGTTAGGGCTAGGACTATGTTTTTGTTTAGGTCAAGGGCTAGAGTAATAGCTAAATTTAGGATTAGGTTTAGGTCTAGGGCTAGTGTTAGGGTTAGGTTTAGGTATAAGTTTACTGGTAGGGCTAGTTTCAAGTTTCGGTTTCAGTTTAGGGTCAAATTTAGACCTATAATTAGTGTTAGGGTCAGAATAAGGGTGAAGGTTAGGGTGAGGTTTTAGGTTAGGGTTAGATCTAAAATGAGAACTAGTATTAGTACTAGTAATAGTGTTATTGTTTGGGGTTGGCTAAGGATTAAAATTAGGACTAGAGTTAGCATTATGAATGGGGTTTGTCTTAGGGTAATAAATATGATTAGGGCTAGGGTTAGGGATAGGATTAGGGTTAGGTTTATTGCTAGTTTTAGGGTTAGGTTTAGGGTTAAATCTAGTGTTAGGGCTCAGATTAGGGCTATTCTTGTGTCACAGTTAGGGCTAGATTTTGGCTAAGGCCAATGTAAGAACTAAGGTTACGATTAGGGTTAGTTTTAGGGTTAGGGTTACAGGTAGGTCTAGTGTTAGCATGAGTTTAAGGGTTAGAGTGACATTTAGAGCTAGGGTTTGTGTTTGGATATGAATCAGGATGAGAGTTAGTTTAAAAATAGTCATAGGATTCGAATTAGAGCTCGGGTTATGGCTAGTTATGTGTTAGGGTTTGGTTTAGGTTAAGGTTTAGGGTTAGAGCAATGGCTGGGATTTGTTTTATGGCTAGGGCTTGAATTAGGGCTAGTTTTATGATTAGAAATAGAGTTAGAACTAGTTCTAGAATGAGGTTTAGGCTTAAGTTTATGGTTAGATTTAGAGTTATGGTTAGATCTAGGATTAGGGCTATGGCTAGGTTTAGGGCTAAGGTTAGGGCTATTGTGAGGGTTATGGTAACAAGTAGAGTTATAAATAGAAATAGAGCTAGGGTGAGAGTTAGAGTTAGTCTTAGGGCTAGGGTTGGGGTAGGGTTAAGGTTAGGGTTCAAATAGGGCTAGGATTAGTGCTATGATTAGTGTTAGGGTTAAGCGTATGTTTAGGGCTAAGATTAGGGTAAGTTTTAGGGAAAGGGATGGGGTTATATCGCTAGGTTCAGTGCTAGGGCGAGGGTTATATTTAGGGATGGAGTAGGATGAGGGTCTTGTTTAGGAATAAGTCTAGGTTTAGGACTAGGATGAGGGCTAGGATTTGTGTGAGGTTTAGGGCTAGAATAAGGGCTAGGGCTCATGTCAGGTCTAGGGTTATGGTTAGAGTTAGGGATAAGTTTATGGCTAGGTCTAGTGTAAGTGTTAGGTTTAGTATAGGGGTCAGGTATAGAGCTAGGTTATTATTAGTGTCAGAGTATGAGTTAAGGATTGGTTTAGGTTAAGGTTTAAGTTTGGGGCTCAAATTACCTTTGGGGTTAAGGTTAGGGTTAGAGTAATAGATAGTTAGGTTTTCAGTTCAGTTTAGGTTTAGAGTAATGTATAGGGTTAGTGTTAGGGATAGGGTTCAGGTTAGGCCTGGGGTTATCATTTGGTTTAGGCTTATATTTAGAGTAATGAATTGGTTTAGTGCTAATGTTAGGGATTAGGTTAAGGTTAGGATTAGGGCTAGGGTTTGGGTTACATCTAGGGCTAGTGTTAGGGTTAGGTTTAGGGTAAGTGTTAGGGTTTGAGCTAGGGTTAGGGCTAGGACAAGGGTTATGGTTAGAATCAGGGCTACAGTCAGAGTTAGGTTTAGGATTAGGGCTAGATTTAGCATTAGGTTTAAGGTTATGTTTAAGGTAATGGATAGTTAGAGCTAGGATTTGGGCTATGGTTTCAGTTAGGATGAGGCATAGGGTTAGAGTTAGGGTTAGAGCTGGGATTATGTTTAGAGTGAGGGTTAGAGTTTTAGCTAGGATTAGGGCTAGGGCAAGCATTAGGTTTAGGATTTGTGCTAGGGTTAGGGTTAAGGTTATGCTTAGGTCTAGGTTTAGGGCTTGTATTATGGCTAGGTTTTGTGTGAGATTTATGGCTAGTGTTATGGCTGTGGATAATGTAAGAGCTAAATTTATGGTTATAGCTAGTTTTTTGTGTTAGTATTTTACATGTGTCTAGTGTTAGGTTTAAGTTTTCGGTTAGAATAAGATTTAGAACTAAGATTTGTGTTAGGGTAAGCATCATTTTTCGGGCTAGCATTGGGTTATTGTTAGGGTCAGAATTAGAACTAGGTTTAAGTCTAGGGCTAGGGTTAGTCTTTGCTTTATGGTAATGGTTATTTTAGGGCTAGGGCTAGGTTTTTGTTTAGGACTAGGGCTAGAGTTATGACTATATTTAGGATTAAGTTTAGGTGTAGTGCTAGTGTTATGGTTAGTTTTAGGTATAGGTTTACTGGTAGGGCTAGTGTTAGGGTTCGGTTTAGTGTTAAGGTCAGGCTTTAAACCTAGGGTTAGTTTTAGGATCAGAATAAGTGAAGGGCTGGGTTTAGGCTTCGGGTTAGGGTTAGAGACAGAATTAGGGCTAGGGTTAGGACTAGTAATAGGGTTAGGGTTTGGGGTAAGCTAAGGTTTAGGGTCAGAACTAGGGTAGCATTCGGGTGAGAGTTTGGCTTAGGCTAAGGAGTAGGTTTAGAGCTAGTGTTTGGGTTAGTGTTAGGGTTATGCTTAGGGTTAAAGCTAGAGTTGAGGGTCAGATTAGCGCTAGGTATTGTGTTAGGGTTAGGGCCTGGATAATGTAAGAACTAACTTTACAGTTAGAGATAGTTTTAGGTTTAGGATTAGGGCTAGGTCTAGTGTTTGGTTTAGGTCTAGGGTTAGGTTGATATTTAGAGTTAGAGTTAGTTTTAGGGTCAGAGTCAGGGTCAGTTTTAGTTGGACAGATAGGTTTAGGACTAGGTTTAGAATTAGGGTTTGGTTTAGGTTAAGGGTTAGGATTAAGGCTATAGCTTAGTTTTGTTTGTGGGCCATGGCTAGAGTTAGGGCTAGTTTTCAAATTAGAATTAGGGTTAGGGCTAGTGTTAGGGTGAGTTTTAGGTTTAGAGTTAGGGTTAGGTTTAGAGTTAGGGTTAGTTCTGGTTTAGGACTATGGCTAGGTTTAGGACTGAGTTTAGGATCAATGTTAGGGTTAGGCAATAAATAAGGTTGGTACTAGAAATAGGTCTAGGGCTAGAGTTAGGGTTAGTCTTAGGGCTAAGGTTAGAGTTAGGACTACATTTAGCAATAAATTAGGGCTAGGATTAGAGCTATGGTTAGTGTTAGGATTAGGCCTAGTGTTAGGGCTAGGTTTAGTGTTGGTGATAGTGTTAGAGTTAGGGTTAGGGGAAAAGATGTGGTTATACCTAGGTTCAGAACTAGGGCGAAGTTTGAAATTAGGGTTTGGTCTAGAGTTAGGGTTCAGGTTAGGTTTAGCGGCTAGGTTTGGGCTAGGATGAGGGCTCCACTTTGTGTTATTTTAAGGCAAGAATTAGGTAGATTGCTAATATCAGGTCTAGGGTTATGGTTAGGGATACTGTTAGTGTTAGTTTTATGGCTAGGTCTAGTTTAAGGGTTATGTTTAGGGTAAGGGTCAGTTTTAGAGCTAGGTGTGTTATTAGAGTCAGTGTCTTGTTCAGAGTTTGGGTTAAGTTTTGGTTTAATTTTAGGGCTCAAGTTAGCCATAGGGTTAGGGTTAGGGTTAGAGTAATTGATAGGGTTAGGTTTAGTGTTCAGGTTAGGTTTAGGTAAGAATAAGGTTAGTGTTAGTGGTAGGTTTAGGGTTAAGCATAAATAGATGGGGTTAGATTTATGTTTAGCACTAGAGTTAGTGTTAGGTTTAGCGTAACTGTTAGGGTTTGTGCTAGGATTAGGACTATGACAAGAGTTAAGTTTATGGTTAGGTGTAGGTTTAATTTTACAGTTAGATTTAGTGTAGGTTTAGGGTTAGGATAAGGATTAAGTTTACAGTTAGGGTTAGAATAGTTTTAGGGTTAGGGCTAAGGTTATCATGACATTTATAGTTAGGGTTAGGGTAATGGGTGGGGTTAAAACTATATTTAGAGCTATGTTTGGGTTAGGTTTATGTTTAGGGTAATGGATAAGGTAGGGTTAGGATTATAGTTAGAATTAGAGCTAGGGTTAGGGTTAGGGTTAGGTCTAGGTTTAGGGTATGGTTAGGTCTAGGGTAAGTGTTAGGTTTTGAGCTATGTTTAGGGCTAGGGTGGGTTAGTGTTAGTGTTAGGTCTAGATTTAGGATTAGGGTTATGTTTAGAGCTAGGGTTAGCATTAGGGTTAGGGTTATATTTATCGTAATGGATAGGATTAGAGCTAGAGTTAGGGCTTGGATTATGGTTAGGATTAAGTCTAGGTTTAAGTTTAGGTTTAGGACCAGTTTGGGGGTTAGATTTAGGTTTAGGGTAATGATTAGGGTTAGGGTTAGGGTTAAAAGGAGATGTAGTGCTCAGTTTAGGGCTAGGTTTTGGGTTAAATTAGGGTAGGCTTAGGGCTAAGGCTAATATAAGAACTAGATTTATGATTAGGGCTACTTTTAGGGTCACTGTTAGGGCTAGTTCTAGTTTTAGGGTTAGGTATACTTTTAGAGAGATGTTAGAGCTAGTGTTAGTGTAAGGTCAGAGTCAGGCTCAAGGTTAGATTTAGGCTTAGGTTAGGACTGGAATTAAGGCTAAGGTTAGGGTTAGGTGTAGGGTTAGGTTTTGGTTTAGGTTAAGGGTTAGGGTTAGGGCTATAACTCGGTTTTGTTTTAGATCTTGAACTAGATTAGGGCTAGTTTTAGGATTAGTGTTAGTGTTAGGGCTAGTGTTATTGTGAGGTTTAGGCTTAGGGTTAAGTTTGGATGTAGAGTTATGGTTAGTTCTAAGGTTAGGGCTAGGGCTAGTGATAGGGCTAAGGTTAGGGCAAGTGTTAGAGTTATTGTAAGGAATAGTGTTAGATCTAAGAATAGGGCTAGGATGAGAGTTATAGTTAGTCTTAGTGCTAGTGGTAGGTTCAGGGCTAAATTAGGTCTAGGATCATGTCTAGGATTAATGTAAGGGTTATGTCTAGAGTTAGAGTTAGGGTTAGACTTGGGGGAAGTGATGGGGTTATAGCAAGGGTCAGAAATAGGGGGAGGGATAAAATTAGGGATAGGGCTAGAGTTAGGGTTTTGGTTAGGACCAAGGCTAGGTTTAGGGCTAGAATGAGGGCTAGCGTTTGTGTTAGGGTTATGGCAAGGATTAGAGCTAGGGCTACTATCATGTCTAGGGTTATGATTTAGGGATAGTTTTTGGGTAAGATTTATGGCTAGTTTTAGTGTCAGTGTTAGATTTAGGGTGAAGTTCAAGTTGAGAGCTAGGGGTATTATAATAGTCACAGTCAGGTTTTGGATTTGTGTTAGGTTGAGGTTTAGAGTAATGGCTCAAATAAGCATTAGGTTTGAGTTAGAGTTAGGATAAAGTATAAGGTTAGGTTTAGGCTTCAGGTTAGGTTTAGGGCTCAGATTATTTTTAGGGTAATAGATAGGGTTAGGGTTAGGCCTAGGGTTAGCATTAGGTTTATGATAATCATTAGGGTAATGGATAGTGTTAGAGCTAGTGTTAGGGATAGCGCTATGTTTAGGATTAGGGCTAGAGTTAGGGTTAGGGCTAGAATTAAGTCTAAGGTTAAGTTTAGGGTATGGTTTAGGGTTTGAGCTAGGGTTAATGCTAAGTATATGGTTAGGTTTAGGATTAGGTCTGGGGTTAGAATTATGGTTATCATTAGGGTTAAGGTAATGGACAGGTTTAGATGTTGGGTTAGGTTTAGGGTTTGGTTTAGATTTAGGACTAGGTTTAGTGTTAAGTTTAGCATAATTGTTAGGGTTTGAACTAGGGTTAGAACTATGGCAAGGGTTAGGTTTATGGTTAGGTCTAGGATTAGGTTTACAGTTAGGGTAAGTGTAGGTTTAGGGTTAGGGCTAAGGTTATCATGACGTTTATGGTTAGGGTCAGGGTAATTAATGGTGTTAGAGCTAATATTAAGTCTAGTTTTAAGTTTAGAATTAGGGCTAGGTTTAGGATTAGGGTTAGGGTTAGGCTTATCATTTTCTTATGGTTACGTTAAGTGTAAGGGTCAGGGATTGAGTAAGTGTTAGGGCTAGGTTAGGCTTCAGGATAGAAACAGGGCTAGGGATAGAGTTAGGGTTAGGGTTACTGTTAGGGCTAGGTTTAGCATTAGGTTTAGGGTCATGATTAGGGAAATGGTTAGAGTTGGAGCTAGAGTTTGGGCTATTTTTACGGTTAGGATTAGGGCTAGGACTGGGGTTAGGATTTGGGCTAGGGTTATGTTTAGGATAAGGGCTAGGGTTTGAGCTAGTGTTAGTGCTAGGGCTAGATCGAGGATTAGGTTCAGCCTTAGGTCTAGAGACATAATTATGGTAGGTTTAGGGTTAGAGTTAAGTTTTAGGTCTAGGATTATAATTAGGGTTAGGAAAAGGGTTAGGTAATGGATATGGTTAGATGTAGGTTTACGTTTAGGTTTAGGGTTAGATTTAGTTTTAGGGTTAATTTTAAGGCTATTATTATGTTTAGGTTTATGGTACGGGCCAGGTTTTGAGCTAGTGTTAGTGCTATGGCGAGTGTTACTTTTAGGGTTAGGTCTATTGTTAGTTTTCTGGTTAGGTTTAGGGTTATGTTTAGGGTTAAGGCTAGGGTTATCAATACAGTTAAGTGTAGGGTTAGGTAAGGTGTAGGTTTATAGCTAGGTTTAGGGCTAGGGTTAAGTTTAGGGTTAGGCCTAGTGTTAGGGTTTAGAGTAAGGTATATATAGGTTTAAGTTTATATTTATGGTAGGGTTAGGCTTTGAGTAAGGTTTAAGACTAAGGCTAGGGTTAGGTTTAGGTTTAGGGTTAGGGTTAGGGCTAGGGTTAGTGTTGAAGTTACACTTAGGTGTAGATTTAGGCCTAGAATTCACTCTAGGTCTTGTGTTAGGTTAAGGCATAGAGTTAGAGTTATGGGTAATGTAAGAGCTAGGATTATGATTAGGGCTAGTTTTATGGTTAAGGTTATGGCTATGTCTAGTGTTAGGTTTAGGTTTTTGGTTGGGGTCAGGATTAGAGATAGGTTTAGTATTAAAGGCAGGGTCAGTGTTCAGTTTAGAGTTAGAGTTAAGGTTAAAGCAAGAATTGGGACTAGGTTTATGTATGGGGAGGATTAGTCATTGCGTTAAGTTAAGCGTTATTGTTAGGGCTAAGGCTAGGTTTTGTTTAGGTCTAGAGATAGAGTTAAGGCTAGATTTAGGATTAGGTTTATGTCTATAGCTAGTGATAGGGTCTGGTTTAGGTATAAGTTTACTGATAGGGCTAGTGTTACAGTTTGGTCTAGCATTAGAGTCAGGCTTAGACCTAGATTAGTGTTATGATCAGAATAAGGGTCAGGATTATGGTTAAAGTTTGGGATAAGGTTCGAACCAGAATGAGGGCTAGGGTTAGGTCTATTAATATGGTGAGAGTTTTGATTATCCTGAGGATTAGGGATATGTCTAGGGTTACCATTAGTATTAGGGTTTTTCTTAGGGTTTGGGAGAGGGTTAAACCTAGTGTTAGGAGTAGGGGTAGGGTTAGGTTTAGGGTTAAAGCTAGGTTTAGGGCTCCAATTAGGACTAGTTTTGTGTTAGTGTTAGGGCTAGAGTTAGGACAACAGGTAATGTAAGAACCAGGGTTACAATTGGGGTTAGCTTTAGAGTTAGGGTTAGGGGTAGTTCTAGTTTTAGTGTTAGATTTAAGGTTAGGGTGATATTTAGAGCTAGAGTTATTTTTAGGATAGGAGTCAGGGTCAGGGTTAATTTTAGGGTTTGAGTTAAGACTTGAATTAGGGCTAGGTTTAATGTTAGTATTTGGTTTAATGTTAGCATTATGTTTAGAGCTAGGGTGAGTGTTAGAATATGAATCAAGGTCAGGGATAGTTTTAAGGTTATGGTTAGGACTCAATTAGGGCTAGGATTAGTTCTCATAGTAATTGTGGTTTTGGTTTAAGTTAAGGATTAGGGTTAGGTCTATTGCTCAGTTTTGTTTTAGTCCTAGGGTTAGGGTTAGGGCTAGTTTTATAATTAGTATTAGGGTTAGGGCTAATCTTAGTTTTAGGCTTCAACTTAGGGATAAGGTTATATTTATAGTTAGGTTAAGATCTAGGATTAAGCTAGAATTAACAATAGGGCAAGGGTTAGGGCCAAAGTTATCGTTATGGTTAGGGATAAGGTTAGAACTAGGGATAGAGCTAGTGTGAGAGTTAGAGTTAGTGACAGGGCTAAAATTAGAGTTAGGGTTTGGGATAAGGTTAAATTAGGGTAAGGATTAGAGCTAGGGTTAGTGTTCAGTTTAGGCCTAGCGATAAGAATAGGGTTAGGTTTAAGTTTAGGATAAAGAATGGCGTTGTAGCTAGGTTAAGATGTAGGGTGAGGGTTAGAGTTAGGGTTAGGGTTCGGGTTGGGGTTAGGGTTATGATTAAGGCAAGTTTTAGCGCTAGGATGAGGGCTAGTGTTTGTTTTAGATTCAGGGCTAGGATTAGTGCTAGGGCTAATATCAGGTCTAGGGTTATGGTTAAAGATAGTTTTAGGGTTAGGCTTATGGCTACATCTATTGTAAGGGTTAGGTTTAGGGTAAGGGTCAGATTTAGAGCTCAAGGAATTATTAGGATTAGGATTTTGCTTAGGTAAGGATTTAGATTTATGGCTCAAATTAGCATTAGTGTTAGCGTTAGGATATATTTAGGGTTTGTTTTAAGGTTCAGGTTTGGTTTAGGGTAATTGATACGATTAGCATTAGTGATAGGGTTAGGGTTAGGCTTAGGGTTAGCATTAGGGTAAGGGTTATGCTTTCAGTAATTGATAGGGTTAGAGCATAGGTTAGATCTAGAGTTATGGTTAGGAATATGCCTTGAGTAAGGGTTAGAATTAGTGTTAGAACTAGGGTTAGGGTTAGGTTTAGGTTTAGGTTTAGCATAAAGGTTAGGTTTTGAGCTAGGTTTAGGGCTAGGTTTAGGGTTAGTTCTAGGGATAGGATTATGCTAGGTTTAGGGTTAGTGTTAGAGTTAGGGCTAGGGTTATCATTAATGTTAGGGTTAAGATTAAGGTAACAGATAGGGTTAGGTTAGGTTTAGATTTGGTTTAGAGGTATAATTAGTGATAGGTTTATGATTAGAGCTATGGTTAAGTTTAGGTTTATGATTAGATTTATGGTTTGATATAGAGTTAGGGCTATGCTGAGTGTTAATTTTAGTGTTCTGTCTGTGGTTATTTTTCCATTTAGGTTTAGGGTTAACATTAGGGTTTGGGCCAGGATTGTCAATAACCTTACGTGTAGGGTTAGGGTAATGGGTAGGTTTTGAGCTAGGTTTAGGGCTAGGTTAAGTTTAGAATTTGGGCTAGAGTTAGGGTGAGAATTAGGGATAGGTCTAAGTTTATGTTTCCAGTAAAGGTTAGGCTTTGAGCTATCTTAGGACTAAGGCAAAAACTAGGGTTAAGTATAGGGTAGTGTTAGGGTTAGGGTTATGCTTAGGGCTAGATTTAGGCCTAAAATTAGGTCTAGTTTTAGTGTTAGGTTTGGGCCTAGGGATAGGGCTATGGCTAATGTAAGATCTAGGGTTATGACTAAGGATAGTTTTTGGGTTAGGGTTATGGATGGGTGTAGAATTAGGTTTAGGTTTTGGTTAGTTTCAGGTTTAAAGGTAGGTTTAGTGGAGAAGGCAAGGTCAGTGTTTGGGTTAGAGTTAAAGTTAGGGTTAAAACCAGAATTAGGGCGAGGTTTATGTCTAGGCATAGAGTTAGTGTTTGGCTTAGCTAAAGGTTTTTATTAGGGATAGCGCTAGAATTTTGTTTAGGTCTCGAGTTAGAGTTCGGGCTAGATTTAGGATTAGGTTTTGGTCTAGAGCTAGTGGTAGGGTTAAATTTAGGTATAAGGTTACAAGTAGGGCTAGTGTTAGTGTTTGGTTTAGGGTTAGGGTCAGGTTTAGACCTAGGGTTTATGTTATGGTCAGAATAAGGGTCAGGGTTAGGGTGAGGGTTTTGAATAGCATTAGAGCTAGAATGAGATCTAGGGTTAGGACTACTAATAGAGTTAGGATTTGGTTAGCCTAAGGATTAGAAATAGATCTAGGGTTATCACTTGGTTTAAGGTTTTGCTCAGGGTAAGGCATAGGGTTAGGGATAGGGTTAGGTTTATGGTTAGGGTTAAAGCTAGATTTAGGGCTCAGATTAGGACTTGATTTTGTGTGAGGTTTAAGGCTAGGGTTAGGGCATTGGCTAATATAAGAACTAGAGTTGCAATTAAGGTTAAAAGTAGGGATAGGTCACGTTTTAGGATTAGGTTTAAGATTTTTGTGATATTTATAGCTAGGGTTATTTTTAGGGTATCAGTCAGATCAGGGGTAATTTTAGGGTTAGGTTTAAAACTCGAATTACAGCTAGGGTTACTTTTAGGGTTCAGTTTAAGTTTAGGGTGGGGTTTAGAGCTAGGATGAGTGTTAGAATATAATTCAGGTTTATAGTTAATTTTAAGGTTATGATTAGGACTCCAATTAGGGCTAGGGTTAGATCTAGATGTATCGCTAATGTTGGTTTTAAGTTAAAGTTAGTGATAGGCCTGTTGCTTGGTTTTGTTTTAGTGCTATGGTTAGGGTTAGGGCAGGTTTTATGATTAGCTTTAGGGTTATTGTTGGGGTTATGATTAGGTTTAGGATTAAGTCTAGAGTCAAGGATTAGGGCTAGATTTTGTGTTAGGTTTAGGGCAAGAATTAGGGCTAGGACTAATATCAGGTCTAGGTTTATATTTAGTGATATTTTTAGGGCTAGGTTTACGGCTGGGTCAAATTAAAGTGTTAAGTTTAGGGAAAGGGTCAGATTAAGAGCTAGGGTAATATTAGTTTCAGAGTCAGGCTTTGGGTTTGGGTTATGTTAAGTTTTAGGGTTAAGGCTCAAATAAGCATTAAGGTTAGAATTAGGGTTAAGTTAATGGATAGTGTTAGGTTTAGGGTTCAGGTTAGGTTTAAGATAGTGATAGGTTTAGGGTTAGGCTTAGGGTTAACATTAGGGTTATGATTATTGTTATAGGGTTAGACCTAGGGTTAGGGCTAGGGTAATGTTTAAGATTAGGGCTAGAATTAAGGTTAGGGTCAGGGTTAGGGTGATGGTTATAGTTAGGATTAGGAGGGTTTGAGCTAGGATTTTTGCTATGGCTAAGGTTAATTTAGAGTTTGGTCTAGGTTTATGGTCATGGTTATTGTTACAATTAGGGTGAGGTTTATCATTAGGGTTAGGGTAATAGGTTTAGATATCAGGTTAAAGATAGGGTTAGGTTTAGGTTAGCCTTAGTTTTAGGTTTAGAATTAGGGTTAGGATTTTAGCTACTTTAGATTTATGGCCAGGGTTAAGTTCACTGCTGGTTCTAAAGTTAGGTTTATGTTTATGGTTAGGGTAGGTTTAGCTTTAGGTCTAGTGTTATCATAGGGGTTAAGTTTAGGGTTAGGGTAATGGGTGTGGTTCGAGCTAGGGTTAGGGAAAGGGTTAAGGTTAGAATTAGGTCTGGGGTTAGGACCAGGGTTAGGCTTTGGGTTACTGTTAGGGTTAGGATAAGTGTAAGGGTTAGGGATTGAGCTAGGTTTAGGGCTAAGATGAGGTTTAGCATTACAGTGAGGGCTAGGGTAGTGTTGGGGTTAGGTGTAGGTCTAGGGTTAGCATTAGTTTTAGGGTTATGGTTAGTGTAATGGATAGAGTTAGAGCTAGGTTTTGGGCTATGGTTACAGTTAGGATTAAGGCTAAAGTTAAGGTGAGGTTTAGGGTTTGGGCTAGGGTTATGTTTAGGGTAAGATTTAGGGATTGAACTAGGGTTAGGGCTAGAAGGAGAGTTAGGGTTAGGGTTAGGGTTAGGGCTAGGTTTAGGGTTAGGGTTATGCTTAGCGTTAGGTTTAGGGCTGTAATTATGGCTAGGTTTTGTGTGAGGTTTAGTGGTAGTGATAGGTATATGAGTAATGTAAGAGCTATAGTTATGGTTACGGCTAGATTTAGAATTTGGTTAGTGTTAGGGTTAGTTATTGATTTAGGATAAGTTTTATAGTTAGGGTTTTTATTAGAGTAAGTGTCAGGGTTCAGGTTAGTATTATGTTTAGGGTTAGGTCCAAAATGAGGTCTAGGGTTAGGTCTAGGGGTAGAGTTAGTGATTGGTTTAGGTTAAGGGTTATTGTTAGGGCTAAGGTTAGGGTTATGGCTATATTTAGGATTAGGTTTAGGACTAGGGCTAGTGTTTGTGTAAGGTTTAGTGTTAGGGTTACTTATAGGGCTAGTGTTATGTTTCGGATAAAATTTAGGGTCAGGTTTAAACCTAGGTTTAGTGATAGGGTCAAAATAAGGGTCAGGGTTTGGGTTAGGGTTTGGGTTAAGTTTAGAACTAGAACGAGTGCTAAGTTTAGGACTAGGAATGGAGTTAAGGTTTGGGGTAGGCATAGAATTAGGGTTAGGACAAGGGTAGCAATAGTGTAAGGGTTTGACTAAGTGGAAGAAATAGGGTTAGAGCTAGGATTAGAACTAGGGCTAGGGCTAAGGCTAGGGTTAGGGCCAGGGTTAGGCTTAGGGTTAAAGTTAGGGTTAGGTCTTGAATTAGGGCTAGGTTTTGTGTTAGGTTTAGGGTTATGTCTAATTTAAGAACTAGCATTATGATTAGGGCTAGTTTTAGGTTTAGGTTTAGGGCGAGGTCTAATGTTAGGATTAGGTTTACAGATAGGGTGATGTGTAGAGCTAGGGTTACTGTTAAGGTCAAAGTCAGTGTTAGTATTTGTTCTGGGGTTAGGGTTAGGACTCAAATTAGGGCTAGGGTTAGGACTAGGTATAGGGTTAGGGTTTTGTTTAGGTTAAAGGTTAGAGTCAGTGCTATGGCTCGGTTTTGCTTGAGGGCTAGTGCTAGGATTAGTTTTAATTTTCAAATTAGCATTAGGGTTAGAGCTAGTGTTAGGGTGTGGTTCAGGCTTAGGGTTAGGGTTATATTTAGAGTTAGGGTTAGATCTAGGTTTAGGCCTACAGTGAAGGTTAGGGCTAGGGTTATGTCTATGGTTTGAATTATCATAAAAAATAGGGTTAGAACTGGGATAGGGCTAGTGCGAGAGTTAGATTTAGTCTTAGTTTTAGGTTTAGATATATAACGTTAGAATTATGGCTTAATTAGGGCTAGAATTAGAGCTAGGGTTAGTATTAAGGCTGAGCCTAGGTTTATGGCTAGGGTTATGGTTATGGTTATAGTTAGGTATGATGTAATAGCTAACTTTAGAACTAGGGCGAGGGTCAAAATTAGGTTTAGGTCTATGGTTAGTTAGGGTTAGGCTTAGCATTAAGGCTAAGATTAGGGCTAGGATTAGGACTAGAGTTTGTTCTAGGGTTAGGGCTTCATTAGGGCTAGGGCTAATGTCAGGTCTAGTGTTATGGTTAGAGATAGTTTTAAGGTTAAGATTATTAGTGTTAGGGTTAGGTTTATGGATATGATTAGGTTTAGGGTTCAGGTTAGGTTTAGGGTAATGTATAGGTTTAGGGTTAGAAATAGGTTTAGGGTTATCCTAGGGTTAGCTTTAGTTTAGGATTAGAACTAGGGTAATGGATAGGGTTACGGCTGGGGATAGGGCTAGGTTTATGGTTAGGATTAAGGCTAGGGTTAAGGTTAGGTTTTGGATAATGGCAAGGGTTAGGGTAGGGTTAGTTTTAGTGTAAGTGTTAGAGGTAAATTTAGGGTTATGGTTAGGGTTATAGTTAGTGTTAGGGCTCCAATTAGGGATAGATTTTGTGCTAGGTTAAGGGTAGGTTTAGGGCTTCAGCAATTTTAAGAACTAAGGTTATGATTAGAACTAGTTTTAGGGTTAGGGTTAGGGCTAGGTCTAGGGTTAGGTTTATTTTAGGTTTTGAGTGATGTTTAGAGCTAGGGTTAGTGTTAGGGTTAGAGTCAGAGTCAGGGTTTGTTTTAGGGTTATGGATAGGAATTGAATTAGAGCTAGGTTTAGGCCTAGGTGTAGGCTTAGTGTTTGGTTTATGTTAAAGTTTAGGGTTAGGGCTATGGCTTGGTTGTTTTGTAGGGCTAGGGATAGGTTAGGACTAGTTTTAGGATTAGCATTAGTATTTTGGCTTGTGTTAGTGAAATGTTTAGCTTAGGGTTAGGGTTAGATTTAGAGTTAGGCTTAGATATAGGATTAGGGCTAGATCTAGGGTTAGGGCTAATGTAAAGGCAAGTGATAGGAATATGGCGAGGGATAGGGTTAGCACTAGAAATACTACTAGGGTGAGAGTTAGAGTTAGTCTTATGGTTAGGGTTAGGTTGGGTTTAGGAGTAAATTAGGGCTAGGGTTAGGTATAGCATTTATATTAGTGTTAGGCCTAGTTTTAGCCTTAGGTTTAGGTTTGGAAATAGGGTTAGGTTTAGAGGAAGGGATGAGGTTAGAGCTAGTTTTAGAGCTAGGTCGAAGATTAGAATTTCGGTTAGGGCTAGGGTTATTATTTGGTTTAATAATAAGGCTAGGGTTAGGGCTAGGATGAGGGCTAGAGTTTTTTTTTAGGGTTATGGCAAGAATTTGGGCTAGGGCTAGTGTCAGGTCTAGGCTTACGTTAGGGATAGATTGAGGGTTAGATTTATGGTTAGGTTTAGGGTAAGGGTCAGGTTTAGAGCTAGGGGTATTATTATGGTTAGAATTAGGTTTCAGGTTTGGTTTAGGTTAGGGTTCAGGTTTAGAGCTTGAATTACCATTAGGGTTTTGTTAGGGTAATGATAGTTTTAGGTTTAGGGTTCATGTTAGGTGTAGGGTAATTGATAAGGATAGAGTTAGCAAAAGGCTTAGGGTTAGGCCTAGTGTTATGTTTGTGTTAGGATTAAGGCTAGATTTGGGGTTTGGATGAGGGCAAGGTTTTGTGTTAGGATTAGGGCAAGTTTTAGAGATAGTGATAATGTCAGGTTTAGGTTTACAGCTATGGATAGTTATATGGTTAATTTCATGGCTAGGTCTAATATTAGCTTTAGCATAAGGGCCAGGTTTAGGGTAAGATGTATTTTTAGGGAAAGGGTCAGGTTTTGGTTTTGTGTTAGGTTAATTATTAGGATTATGGCTCAAATTAGCATTAGGGTTAGAATTAGGGTTAGGTTAATGGATAGGCTTAGGTTTAGAATTCAGGTTAAGATTAGGGTAATTGGTAGGGTTAGGGTTAATGAGAGGGTTAGGGTTAGACCTAGGGTTATTTTTTGGGTTAGCGTTATTGTTAGGGTAACGAATAGCATTAGAGTATAGGGTTAGGGCTAGGGTTTTACATAGGATTAGGGCTAGAGTTATAGTTAGGGTTAGGGCTAGGGCTAAGCGTAGGGTTTGGGTTAGGGTTAGGGTACAGGTTAGGTCTTGAGCTAGGGTTAGTGCTAGGGCGAATGTTAGGTTTAGGACTATGTCTAGGGTTAGATTTATGGTTAAGCTTAGGGTTAGTGTTAGGGTTAGGGCTAAGGTTATCTTTAGAGATAGGTTAATGGATAGGGTTAGTGTCGGGTTAAAGTTAGGGGTGGTTTTAGGTTTAGGGTTAGTATTAGGGTTAGGGCAAAGATTATCATTAGAGTTAGGGTAATGGATACGGTTAGATATCAGGTTAGGGTTAGGGGTAGTTTATATTTAGGCTTAGTGTTAGGGTTAGAGCTAAGGTTATCATTAGAATTAGGGTAATGGATAGGGTTAGATGTCAGGTTAGAGAAAGGGGTAGTTTTAGGTTTAGGATTAGTGTTAGGGTTTGGGAAGGGTTAGAGTCAGAGTAAGGATTAGGGTTTTATCTAGGGTTAAGGCTACGATGAGAGTTAGATTTAGAGTTAGGTCTAGGATTAGGATTACAATTAGGATTAGAGCTAGGATTATCATTAGGGTTAAGTTTTGGTTTAGGATAATGGATAATTTTAGAGATAGTATTGGGGCTAGTGTTAACATTATGATTAGGGCTAGGATTAGGATTAGGTTTAGTGATAGGGCTATGGTTATATTTAGATTTCAGTTTTGGGTTTTATCTAGGGTTAGGTCTAAGGCTAGGGTTAGCATGAGGGTTAGGCTTAGGGTAAGGATAAGGTTAGGTTAGGGTTAGGGTTATGCTTTGGGGTAGATTTAGGCCTAGGATTAGGGCTAGGTTTTGTATTAGGTTTAGAGATAGTTTTAGTGCTATGGTAATGTAAGCGTTACATTTACATTTATTGGTAGTTCTAGTGTTTGGTTTAGGTTTCAGTTAGGGTCAGTTTTATAGCTAGGGTTAGTGTTAGTGTCAGGGTCTGTGTTTGGATTAGGGTTAGGGTTAGGGCTAGAGCCAGAATTAGGATTGGTTAGGTCTAGAGGTAAAGTTAGTGTTTGGCTTAGGTTAAGGGTTATCATTACAGCTAGGGTTAGTTTTTTGTTTAGGTCTTGGGTAAAGATATGGCTATATTTAGGATTACGTTTAATCTAGGGCTAGTGTTAGGGTTAGGTTTAGATATAGGTTTATGGGTAGGTTATGGCCAAGGATAAGAGCTAGTGTTAGGGTTTGGTTTAGGTTCAGGGTCAGAATAAGGCTCAGGGTTTGTGTTAGGATTTGAGTTATGATTTTAAGAAGAATGAGGGCTTGGGTTAGGACTAGTAATAGGGTTAGGTTTTGGGTTAGACTAAAGATTAGTTTTAGGAATAGGGTTAGCATTAGGGTTGGGGTTTGGCTAGGGTAAAGGATAAGGTTAGAGGTAGGGTTAGAGCTAGGCTTCGGGTTAGATTAGGGCTAGTGTTTGGGTTAGGGTAAGGGTAAAACCTAGGGTTAGGTATCAGATTTGGGCTAGGTTTTTGTTAGCATTAGGTTTAAGGTTATGGCTAGTGTATGATCTAAGGTTTTTATTAGAACTAGTTTTAGAATTAGGGTTAGGACTAGGTATAAGTTTTACTAGGTTAGGACTAGGGTAAGTTTTAGGTTTAGGGTGATGTTTTGAGGTAGGGTTAGTGTTAATGTCACAGACAGGTTCAGAGGTAGTTTTAGGGTTAAGATTAGGACTCGAAATGGGGCTAGGCTTAGGGCTAGAAGTAAGGTTAGGGTTTGGTTTAGGTAAAATATTAAGGTTAGTGTTATGGCTCAGTTTTGTTTTAGGGCTAAGCCTATGGTTAAAACTTGTTTTAGGATTAGCTTAAGGTTAGGACTAGTGTTAGGGTTAAGTTTAGATGTAGAATTAGCATTAGATTTAGTTTTAGGTTTAGATCTAGGGTTAGGGCAAGGTTTAAGGTTAGGACTAGTGTTATTCTAGACTATTGCTAGGAATAAGGTTATGTTAAGTGATAGGGTTAGAATTAGGTCTAGGGCTAGGGCGGAGTAGTCTTGAAGCTAGGGTTAGGATTAGGTTTAGAATTAGGGTTACTGTTAGTGTTAGGGTTAGTCCTAGTGTTAAGGTTAGGGCTAGGGTTAGGGTTAGGGTTAGGGTTTGGGTTAGGTT